>NC_091199.1:33276285-33453785 GCF_040958095.1 Procambarus clarkii
TGACACTACCAGCACCACTATCACCCACCATGGTGACACTACCAGCACCACTATCACCCACCATGGTGACACTACCAGCACCACTATCACCCACCATGGTGACACTACCAGCACCACTATCACCCACCATGGTGACACTACCAGCACCACTATCACCCACCATGGTGACACTACCAGCACCACTATCACCCACCATGGTGACACTACCAGCACCACTATCACCCACCATGGTGACACTACCAGCACCACTATCACCCACCATGGGAAACACTGGTAACATTAGAGGTGCCATTTTGAAAATTTAACATTTCCTAAATTACTGGTAATTGTTAGAATTGGGAGGAGATGAAATAATCACACTTCTTCATATGGAATTTTTATGGAATTTAAGTTATGGAGTTTTTCCTGATAATAATATAAACAAAGTGTTTCATAAAGTTCTCAGGAGTTATGTGTCATTGTGAACCTAACAATGACTTGTTCTTCAGGAGGATGGACGGTGTTACTCCGGAGAGACAATAAAGTTGTTCCTGCGGTGAACTTCACCAGAGACTGGGAGGCCTACAAGACCGGCTTCGGTAACGCCTCCACAGAGTATTGGTTAGGTAAGTGGAAATACTGAGGCTGGTACTGGCTGCCCACCTTACATTTTCCCTTTTACAAAATATTTTTAAAACGACATTTGATTGTTTTATTCATGTTTTAAATTATGTTTCATACACAAATTTTGAGAAATGGTAAATACGATTATAAACGTGATGTCATTATGTTTTAATAAAAGTGTTTTAAATGTTATGATATAATGCTTTAGAGCAACGACTTTTAAAATGTTGATTTTAATTATTAATTATTGGAATTATTAGGTACAATTACATTTACTGCATTTAGAAAAATATTGACAGACAGGGAGAAAAGGAGAGAGATGGAGAGGCAGACAGAAAGAGAGAGGTGAGAAACAAAGGGAGAGAGACAGAAGAAGAGAGAGCGAGAGAGAAGAGGAATGAGAAGAAAGAGAGGAGAGAGGCAGAGATAGAGATGAAGAGACAGAGAGGCAGTGACAGAGGGGCAGAGACAGAGATGAAGAGGCAGAGACAGAGATGAAGAGGCAGAGACAGAGAGGCAGAGACAGAGGGACAGAGACATAGAGGTAGAGACAGAGGGGCAGAGACAGACGGGCAGAGACAGAGGGGCAGAGACATAGGGGCAGAGACAGAGGGGCAGAGACAGAGGGGCAGAGACAGAGGGGCAGAGACATAGGGGCAGAGACAGAGGGGCAAAGACAGAGGGGCAGAGACAGAGGGGCAGAGACAGAGAGGCAGAGACATAGAGGCAGAGACAGACAGAGACAGAGGCAGAGGCAAAGTGGCAAAGACCGAGAGAGAGAGAGAGGCAGAGGCAGAAACAGAGAGACAGAGATAGAGAGGCAGAGACAGAGAGCCAGAGACAGAGAGACAGAGGCAGAGACCGAGACAGAGAGGCAGAAACAGAGAGAGTGAGGCAGAGACAGACAGGAAGAAACAGAGAAACAAGGCGAGAGACAGAGAAGGGTGAGAAGAAGACAGAACGAGCGGCTGGGTGAGGTGCAATAGCACTGGGAGCAAGGCGGCGCACACGGGCTGGCTACACCCCTCGTGTGGGAAAATCTGACTCCAATAATTTGTAATTAAAATAAAACATTTCGATAGCTGTGAAGGACCATCACTTTTTGAGAAAAAGTGGAAAACAAAATGAGACAATGGATGAAACTGATACCAAGAACTAGTGTCCTATGGATCTTAGTGAAACTGTATTTCTTACGTAAAGGGAGACAAATTAACCTGCACAAAATTGGGAGGTTACATGCTAAAAGATTAATGCATCCCTAGCATTATTCTGGTGCTGGTTCCTCGCCAGAGTAAATAAATTATGAAAGTAAATAAGGTTGATTATATAATATTAATTAGAGGTAAATGCACCTCAATATACTACTGGATAGAATAGTAGAGTATGTGGTAAATCAATGGGTTAGTATAATTGATCTCGGGAGATCACTAATATAACTACGGAGTTATTACTACGAGTAAACATGAACAGCTTAGCTGTAAAACTAGAGAGGTGTAATCAGTTGCCACGTTCCACCGATGACCTGTTGCATAGGGCAAATTGTTGCACATGAGGATGGGGAAGCCTAGCACTTCCCTTGACGTCGACTCGCAGCTGGAAGGCAATTACATTGTAGAAATCTTCTACATAACAAACTACAAGCACATCCTAAATTGAGGAAATCATCCTAAAAGGTATGATGATCATTGTAGAAACCTCCTGCAAATATCTGTGCAATTTATGTTCAAGCACTGTAAATTTCTTCTGCAGAAATAATGAATATAATCGCAAATTTAGATTATAAAACTGCTAAAGACACGTACGGGATTTTGTTAATTTATATACGGCATAACGACAACTAGCCTAAATGTTAACTGTGGCCACATGGTAACAAACAGGAAATAATAGTTGCCGAGCCGCGTGTCCGTTGATGTAGAGAACTGTGCAATCCTTCGTCCTCCAGCTGCTGCTTGAAGGGCGCTGACTATAGAATTGCAGATATACTAACTCTGGGACACGGCTAGATGTGCCAAATGACGTGGCACCGCTCTACTGGTTGTGGGAGCGAAATAAGCACGATCGAAACGTAGCTCTCTGTTGCACGCTACTAAAGGCGTCCGAGTCGCGTGGTGACTGGTCACGTTCTCGCGTCTTCCTCCTCTTCCCAATGTCCATGTGCGGCTCTCGATAGTCATCTCGAGCGTTTATGGATATTTATATATATATATATATATATATATATATATATATATATATATATATATATATATATATATATATATATATATATATATATATACATATATATATATATATACATATATATATATATATATATATATATATATATATATATATATACATATATATATATATATATATATATATATATATATATATATATATATATATACATATATATATATATATATATATATATATATATATATATATATATATATATATACATATATATATATATATATATATATATATATATATATATATATATATACATAAATATATATATATATATATATATACATATATATATATATATATATATATATATATATATATATATATATATATATATATATATACATATATATATATATATATATATATATATATATATATATATATATATATATACATATATATATATATATATATATATATATATATATATATATATATATATATATATATATACATATATATATATATATATATATATATATATATATATATATATATACATATATATATATATATATATATATATATATATATATATATATATATATATATATATATACATAAATATATATATATATATATATATATACATATATATATATATATATATATATATATATATATATATATATATATATATATATATACATATATATATATATATATATATATATATATATATATATATATATATATACATATATATATATATATATATATATATATATATATATATATATATATATATATATATATATATACATATATATATATATATATATATATATATATATATATATATATATATATATACATAAATATATATATATATATATATACATATATATATATATATATATATATATATATATATATATATATATATATATATATATATATATATATATATATATATATATATATATATATATATATGAGGTGATGTCACATTTAATTATTCTGTGTTAAAATATAATTTCGCGTAACATAAATTGATTTATTAAAGTCACGCAGCTAATCGAGGAAATTAAAGTGAAATCATATACATTAAAATAATTTCCTATAGAATGTTTAATATCAACTAAATAAAGGAGTTCCAGTAAGCAGTAGTAAGCTACGAAATTAAAACTTATTAGTAAGCAACTATTTTTAGTAAAAGAAATGATAAACTGGACTCTTATCAATCCAACTAAATGTAGAAAGAATTCATGTTTCTGCCAGTCGTTCCTCACGTCGTCACTCTGACTAGGAAGAATCTGGAAATATGTTTAATATAAATCATAATGATGATTAAATCTACAAATCAGTGATTTTAGTAACTACTTGTGGTTAATACAAAGGTTGTATAAGTTACAAAGATGTATGAAACTGTTGGCTATTTCCAAAATCTCGCTGGGTGTCAAACCCCAAACCATTCCTGACCTCAAGATGGATCACATGTTACTGGCAAAGCCTTCCATACAACCTACAGTGTTTATAACATTGTTTACATAATAGTACTCCCCCTCCCCCCCAACACACACACTCCAGAATCTCCCACACCAAGGAACATAAACCCACCAAACACACACACACACACACACACACACACACACACACACACACACACACACACACACACACACACACACACACACACACACACACACACACACACACACACACATTGTCTTTTTGGGGAATAAAATATGCAATGCGTTATAGTCTGGAAGAAAATATGAAGGTTGATGCAATTGAAATACCTGACTTTAGAAGAGGACATTATGGCAACCTCAGAATTTTTTTTAGTGGGTATAATTGGACAGACTTTTTGCTAGGCAAGGAAGTGAATGAGATGTATGTCAAGTTTTGTGAAATATATGATAAAGGCACAAAAAAATTTATACCAAAACAGAGAAGCAGAACTAGGAAACAGGATTGGTTCAACAGAAAGTGCGAGAAGGCCAGAGACCAAAAGACACAAAAATGGAATCAATACAGGAAGAGGCCAAAACCCCAAACATACCCACGATACAATGATGCGAGAAACAACTATACGGCAGTGAGGAGAGAGGCAGAAAGGAATTTTGAAAAAGGGATTGCAGACAAATGTAAAACAGAACCAGGTCTATTCTATAAATTCATAAACAACAAATTGCACTGGTCAGTGGCAATGTATCGGACTGGAGAAATGTCACAAGTGTAGTACCACAGGGTTCAGTTCTTGCACCAGTGATGTTTATTGTCTACATAAATGATCTACCAGTTGGTATATAGAATTATATGAATATGTTTGCTGATGATGCTAAGATAATAGGAAGGATAAGAAACTTAGATGATTGTCATGCCCTTCAAGATGACCTGGACAAAATAAGTATATGGAGCACCACTTGGCAAATGGAATTTAATGTTAATAAATGCCATGTTATGGAATGTGGAATAGGAGAACATAAACCCCACACAACCTATATATTATGTGAGAAATCTTTAAAGAATTCTGATAAAGAAAGAGAGGTGGTTCTAGATAGAAAACTATCACCTGAGGACCACATAAAGAATATTGTGCAAGGAGCCTATGCCACGCTTTCTAACTTCAGAATTGCTTTTAAATACATGGATGGCGATATACTAAAGAAAGTGTTCACGACTTTTGTTAGGCCAAAGCTAGAATATGCAGCGGTTGTGTGGTGCCCATATCTTAAGAAGCACATCAATAAACTGGAAAAGGTGCAAAGACATGCTATTAAGTGGCTCCCAGAACTAAAGGGCAAGAGCTACGAAGAGAGGTTAGAGGCATTGAATATGCCAAAACTGGAAGACAGAAGAAAAAGAGGTGATATGATCACTACATACAAAATAGTAACAGGAATTGATAAAATCGATAGGGAAGATTTCCTGAGACCTGGAAATTTAAGAACAAGAGGTCATAGATATAAACTAGCTAAACACAGATGCCGAAGAAATATAAAAAAATTCACTTTCGCAAATAGAGTGGTAGACAGTTGGAACAAGCTAAGTGAGAAGGTGGTGGAGGCCAAGATCGTCATTAGTTTCAAAGCGTTATATGACAAAGAGTGTTGGGAAGACGGGACACCACGAGCGTAGCTCTCATCCTGTAACTACACTTGGGTAATTACACTTAGGTAATTACACACACACACACACACTGTGCCTTACGACACTAGAAAGAAGAAGGGAGAGGGGGGACATGATAGGAACGTATAAGATACTCAGAGGGATTGACAGAGTGGACATAGACGAAATGTTCACACGGAATAGTAACAGAACGAGGGGACATGGATGGAAGCTTGAAACTCAGATGAGTCACAGAGATGTTAGGAAGTTTTCTTTTAGCGTGAGAGTAGTGGGAAAATGGAATGCACTTCAGAAACAGGTTGTGGAAGCAAATACTATTCATAATTTTAAAACCAGGTATGATAGGGAAATGGGACAGGAGTCATTGCTGTAAACAACCGATGCTCGAAAGGCGGGATCCAAGAGTCAATGCTCGATCCTGCAGACACAACTAGGTGAGTACACACACACACACACACACACACACACACACACACACACACACACACACACAGTTCAGTTCAGCCAGCCGCGTGGGAGGGTCGTTGGGGTCACACACTACAATAAACGCCAATATTTTTGGGTTAATTAAAGCTACAGTGACAGATCACAGATCTAGGGGTATCACAAAGCGTATAACCGCCGCGAATAGGAAAGAAAAAATACAGTGCTATTACTAGAACTTTGTGGTAAACAGTGAATTCACCAGACAGGCCACGTGGGAGGGCCCACGAGGCTTTGTTTACATATTGGGTCAAGTGATCAGTGGTACAGTGAATTGGTGAACTGTAACACAACAGACACACCGATACAGTGACTGACTCCAGAGATTTGTGTTAGATAGAGAAGAACCGCCATCATCAATCTACTGGATTAGTGAATCATAACGTGGGAGACGACGACGGAGCACTTCGTTATCCAGCATCGTAATTATTCACCTGGTTGTGTGAGCGGGAGGCTGACAGGTAGGTACCCCTCTCTGGTCAATTCTTCAGGTGTACAGAGGTAAAATATTACCAAATTCTTGTTCAGTATATCAGATACACTTAAAATATTAAAGTGGCTCATTTTGAGTAGGGGCTGACATTTTACGGGACCCCCGTAACACACGCACGCACGCATGTACATGTACGTTTGCATGCACACACGTACGTTTGCATGCACACACGTACGTTTGCATGCACACACGCATGCACATGCAAAAACAAACACACACAAACACACGCACACACACATACGTCCAGTCAGGCTAGAAGGGATTAACACCTTTCGTGGAAAGGGGATAAATCCTCACTCATAATCCACCCCCTCTCTTACCCCCTCTCTTACCTACCATAAGCTGCAGACAACACCTCACCTCCTCGTAACCCCCATCCCACGCGCACACACGCACACACACAAGTTCTCTCTGTTCTCTCTCTCTCTCTCTCTCTCTCTCTCTCTCTCTCTCTCTCTCTCTCTCTCTCTCTCTCTCTCTCTCTCTCTCTCTCTCTCTCTCTCTCTCTCTCTCTCTCTCTCTCTCTCTCTCTCTCTCTCTCTCTCTCTCTCTCTCTCTCTTTCTCTCTCTCTCTCTCTCTCTCTCTCTCTCTCTCTCTCTCTCTCTCTCTCTCTCTCTCTCTCTCTCTCTCTCTCTCTCTCTCTCTCTCTCTCTCTCTCTCTCTCTCTCTCACTCTCTCTCTCTCACTCTCTCTCTCTCTCTCTCTCTCTCTCTCTCTCTCTCTCTCTCTCTCTCTCTCTCTCTCTCTCTCTCTCTCTCTCTCTCTCTCTCTCTCACTCTCTCTCTCTTTTGCTCTCTCTCTCTCTCTTGTTCTCTCTCTCTTGCTCTCTCTCTTGACAAGAGGCAAAATGGCAAGAGGACTTAACAGGGACACAGGAAACAGCCAGAGTGACCAAACGAAGGAAATGTTAACCCAAGTTCTGGAGGAATTCAGGAGGGAGATGCATGAAATGAGGATTACAATTAACAATCTGCAAAGTGAGCTGACATCAGCAAGGGAGGAGATCAAATCCCTCACAGAGAAAAATAAAAAGACCGAGCATCAGATTATCATCCAAAGGGAAGGTGGGAATGTTACATTGGAAGGAAATGCCTCTGTACCTGAAACATTTGTGGAAAGACTGAAAAAGAGCTCAGAAGCAATGGACACAGTGAGGGAGGTAGCGATGCAAGCAGCTACATCACAGGAAGCAACAAGGTGCACCACTCAGCTGCTGGAGAGAATAAGATCAGTGGTAGTTGTAGGCATCAAAGAACAGGAAGGATCCAACAGGCAAGAATGGAATAGCAAGGATAAAGAGGCAGTACATGGGCTACTGAAGGGGTTACAGATGGAAGGGGCTGAACAAAACATTGAGAAGGTTTTCAGGTTGGGCTGGTACAACAAGGACAGAAACCGACTTGTGAAGACGGTGTTTACAAACGAAACCACGAAGGAGGATATTCTCGAAAGGAAGAGTCATCTGCAACATGTGGAGGGATACAAAAAAGTATTCCTGCAGAGGGACAGGACGAAGGAGGAGAGAGCCAGGGCAGCAGAGGCAAGGAGGAAGCGCAGGGAGAGAGGAACAAACCAGGAAATCACAGCCCCCAACACAACAGTCCCAGGGACAAGAGGGGAACTCAAAACCAGCATCCCAGCAACACCAGAGGGGAGGGCAACACCACCACCCCCTCTGCATAGAAACCCTCCCTTCCCCTCACCCTACCTGCCCCCACCCAACCCTCCCTCCCCCCCACCCCATTCTGACACTGTCACCCCATCCCCATCCCCATTCCCATCATGTCCCCCCTCCCACCTATCCCCCCCCTCCAACCTTTCCCCCCTGTCCCCACTCCCATTTTCCCCCCCTGTCCCCCCCTCCACCCTTCATCCCATACCCTCCCTATCCCTCCTCCCCCTCACCCCATATCCTCCATGTCCCCCCTATCTCCTTAACCCACACCCTACCTGTCCCCCCTTCCTTTAAACCCCCACCCCCCACCCCAAAATCCTCTGAGACCCTGCAAACCACCTCACAGATCTTCTCACCCACAAAACAGCTTCACACACCAGCAGAATGCTCGCCAAGAAAGGGACAAGAAAATGAACAGAAGAAAGTGAGCTTCAAGGCAATGTACACTAACATAGATGGGATTACAAATAAAACAAGTGAACTCAGAGAATGGGCACTAGAAGAAAACTCAGACATAATAGCACTCACAGAAACAAAGCTAACGAAAATCATAACAAACGCAGTGTTTCCACAGGGCTACTATGTAGTGAGGGAAGAGATAGAAGGGAGAGGATGAGGTGGTGTAGCTTTGCTTCTAAGAAAAGGTTGGAGTTTCGAAGAGATGGTAATTCAGAGCTGTGAAGGTTTCAGTGACTACTTATTAGGCACCATAGCAACTGGAGGACAGGAAATTATAGTAGCAGTCATATATAACCCCCCACCGAATGACAGAAGACCCAGATAGGAATATTTTTAGTAACAACTTGGCCACCATCAATATAATAGAGAGAGCAGCTTCTGTGGCTAGCAGGAACGGATCCAGACTACTAATCACGGGAGACTTCAACCATGGGAAGATAGATTGGGTGAACAGAGACCCACATGGAGGCCCAGACACATGGAGAGCTAAGCTGCTGGATGTGGCAACAAGAAACTTTCTAAGTCAACACGTCAAGGGACCGACAAGAATGAGAGGAGGGGATGAACCAGCCTTGTTTGATCTGATATTTACCCTAAATGAGTCGGATATAAGGGAAGTTAAGTTGGAAGCCCCCTTGGGAATGAGTGATCATAGTGTATAGAGCTTTGAGTACCTGGTTGAGCTAGGAATTAGCACCCCCAAAAATGAACTAGGAAACAAAGGGCTGGCGTACCGAAAGGGAAACTATGAGGAGATGAATAAATTCCTATGGGATATACATTGGGACACAGAACTCAGAACCAAGTCCGTACAAGACATGATGGACTATGTCACCCAAAAATGTCAGGAGGCTGTAAGCAGGTTTGTCCCAGCCCGACAGGAAAAAACAGAGAAGCAAAGGATGAATCCATGGTTTAATAGGGAATGTATGAAAGCAAAGGAGCTGAACAAAAGGGCATGGAGGAACTTCCGTAATAACAGAACACCAGATAGTAGAGAGAGATACCAGAGAACCAGGAACGAGTATGTTAGTGTGAGAAGAGCAGCTGAGAAAAGGTATGAAAATGATATAGCTAATAAAGCCAAGACAGAACCAAAGCTACTACACAGTCACATCAGGAGGAAGACAACAGTGAAGGAACAGGTGATGAAACTTAGGGTGGGCGAGGACAGGTACACAGAGAATGACAAAGAGGTGTGTGAAGAATTCAACAAAAGGTTCCAGGAGGTCTTTACAATAGGACAGGGAGAAGTCACGGCGCTAGGAGAGGTGGCAGCAAACCAGGTGACCTTGGATAGGTTCGAAATTACAAGAGATGAGGTCAAGAAGCACCTATTGGAGCTGGATGTGAGAAAAGCTGTTGCGCCGGACTGAATCTCACCATGGGTATTGAAAGAGTGTGCAGGAGCACTTTGCTTGCCACTCTCCAAAGTGTATAGTAGGTCACTAGAAACGGGAGACCTACCAGAAATATGGAAGACTGCTAATGCAGTACCAATATACAAAAAGGGTGACAGACAAGAGGCGCTGAACTACAGGCCAATGTCCTTAACTTGTATACCATGCAAGGTGTTGGAGAAGATTGTGAGAAAAAACCTAGTAACACATCTGGAGAGAAGAGACTTCGTGACAACCCATCAACATGGGTTCAGGGAGGGTAAATCTTGCCTTACAGGCTTGATAGAATTCTACGACCAGGTGACAAAGATTAAGCAAGAAAGAGAGGGATGGCCGGACTGCATTTTCTTGGATTGTCGGAAAGCCTTTGACACAGTACCGCATAAGAGGCTGGCACATAAGCTGGAGAGACAGGCAGGTGTAGCTGGTAAGGTGCTCCAGTGGATAAGGGAGTATCTAAGCAATAGGAAGCAGAGAGTTACGGTGAGGGGTGAGACCTACGATTGGCGTGAAGTCACCAGTAGAGTCCCACAGGGCTCTGTACTCGGTCCTATCTTGTTTCTGATATATGTAAATGATCTCCCAGAGGGTATCGATTCATTTCTTTCAATGTTTGCAGACGATGCTAAAATTATGAGAAGGATTAAAACAGAAGAGGACTGTTTGAGGCTTTAAGAAGACCTAGACAAGCTGAAGGAATGGTCGAACAAATGGTTGTTAGAGTTTAACCCAACCAAATGTAATGTAATGAAGATAGGTGTAGGGAGCAGGAGGCCAGATACAAGGTATCATCTGGGAGAGGAAATTCTTCAGGAGTCAGAGAAGGAAAAAGACTTGGGGGTTGATATCACGCCAGACCTGTCTCCTGCAGCACATATCAAGCGGATAACATCAGCGGCATATGCCAGGCTGGCCAACATACGAACGGCATTCAGAAACTTGTGTAAAGAATCATTCAGAACTTTGTATACCACATATGTCAGGCCAATCCTGGAGTATGCAGCCCCAGCATGGAGTCCATATCTAGTCAAGGATAAGACTAAACTGGAATAGGTTCAAAGGTTTGCCACCAGACTAGTACCCGAGCTGAGAGGTATGAGCTACGAGGAGAGACTACGGGAATTAAACCCCACTTCGCTGGAAGACAGAAGAGTTAGGGGGGACATGATCACCACATTCAAGATTCTGAAGGGAATTGATAGGGTAGATAAAGACAGTCTATTTAACACAAGGGGAACACGTACAAGGGGACACAGGTGGAAACTGAGTGCCCAAATGAGCCACAGAGATATTAGAAAGAACTTTTTTAGTGTCAGAGTGGTGGACAAATGGAATGCATTAGGAAGAGATGTGGTGGAGGCTGACTCCATACACAGTTTCAAGTGTAGATATGATAGAGCCCAATAGACTCAGGAATCTGTACACCTGTTGATTGACGGTTGAGAGGCGGGACCAAAGAGCCAGAGCTCAACCCCCGCAAACACATCTAGGTGAGTACAACTAGGTGAGTACACACACACACACACACACACACACACACACACATACAAACACACACACCAATCAAACACACATATACCAAACACATACACACATACCAAACACATGCCACACGTACAAACATACCACACACACGCACACAGAAAAAAACACCAAACACACAAAAACATTCCAAACATATAAACGTACTAAAAACACACACAAACACAAATTCATAAAATACACACAAATGCACATCAAACACACACAAAAACACACATAAATACTCACACAAACTCACCAAACACAAACCCACATTATAAACACACACACACACACACACACACCCCACTCCCCACTCCCCTAAACCCTCCCCTCTTCCTCACCCACCTCAGCCCTCCCCTTTCCCCCACGCCCCCCAAGCCCTCCACCCTTTTCTCTCCCCCCAAGCCCCCCCATCTCCCCTATCCCCCACAGCCTCTCCTCCCCCCATGCTTCCCCAACCCTCCCTCTCTTACCCACCCCCTGTACCCTCCCCCTCTTATCCACCCCCTGTACCCTCCCCCTCTTATCCACCCCCTGTACCCTCCCCCTCTTATCCACCCCCTGTACCCTCCCCCTCTCCCCCACCACCCCAAGCCCTCCCTCCTCCACCAATCCCCCCGTGCCAGGTCCCCCCAGCTCCCACTCACCCCAGATCCCAAAGGTCCCCCCCAGAAAAGAAGCAGAAGAGAGTCAGTTTCAGGGTGATGTACTCGAACATAGATGGGATCACAAGCAAGACAAGTGAACTAAGGGAAAGAGCACAAGAAGTTAACCCAGATGTAATCGGACTCACTGAAACAAAACTCTCTGGAATCATAACGAATGCCGTGTTTCCCCAGGAGTATACAGTAATAAGGAAAGAGAGGGAAGGTAGAGGAGGAGGCGGAGTGGCCCTACTCATGAGAAGGGAATGGAGTTTTAAGGAGATGGCCATCCCGGGCTGTGAGGAGTTCAGAGACTACATAGCAGGCACCATAACAATGGGAGGACCAACAATAGTAGTAGCAGTAATATACAACCCTCCACCAAATGACAGGAGACCCAGTCAAGAGTATGAAAACAACAACAAGGCAGTTAACACTATAATTGAGAGGGCAGCCTCTGCTGCCTGTAGAAATAGATCCCACCTGCTCATCATGGGCGACTTCAATCACGGAAAGATTGACTGGGAGAACAAGGAACCGCATGGAGGCGAGGATACGTGGAGAGCCAAACTATTGGAGGTGGTGACAAGCAACTTTTTAACGCAGCATGTCGGAGAACCCACAAGGATGAGAGGCAATGACGAACCAGCGAGACTCGACCTAGTCTTCACTCTGAACGACTCCGACATAAGAGAAATCGGTTTTGAGGACCCAGTAGGAATGAGCGACCACAGTGTACTGGTGTTTGAGTACTTGATTGAAGAAGGGTTATTGAACTCGAGGAGGGATACCGAAAACAAAAGGTTAGCATACCGAAAGGGAAACTATGAGGGGATAAGAAAATTCCTAACAGATATAGCATGGGAAACAGAGCTCAGGGGAAAGACGGCCCAAGATATGATGGATTACATCACGCAGAAGTGCAAGGACGCAGCAAACAAGTTTGTCCCAGTCCAAAAGGAAAACAGAGAAATGAAGATGAGAAACCCATGGTTTAATCAAAGATGTAGGCTAGCTAAGCAGCAAAGTAAAAGGGCATGGAGAAACTATAGGAATAACAGGACACTGGAGAGCAGAGAAAGATACCAGAATGCCAGGAATGAATATGTCAGGATGAGAAGAGAGGCAGAAAGACAATACGAAAATGACATCGCAAGCAAGGCAAAGACTCAGCCTAAATTGTTGCATAGCCACATTAGGAGAAAAACAACAGTAAAGGAACAGGTTATGAGATTAAGGATAGGGGCGGAAGGATTCACTACAAATGACAAGGAAGTGTGTGAGGAATTGAATAAGAAATTCCAGGAGGTCTTCACCTTAGAACAAGGAGAAATTCCAGAGGTAAGTGAGGGAATAGCTAACCAGGAACCACTGGAAGAGTTTGAGATTACCAGTGGGGAAGTAAGGAAGTGTTTACTAGAGTTGGACGTGACGAAGGCTATAGGCCCAGATGGAATCTCCCCTTGGGTTCTAAAGGAAGGAGCAAGAGAACTGAGCCTACCACTCTCCATAGTGTATAACAAATCACTGGCAACAGGGGAACTGCCAGATATTTGGAAAGCAGCTAACGTAGTCCCGATATACAAGAAAGGGGATAGACAGGAGGCACTGAACTACAGGCCAGTGTCCCTAACCTGCATACCATGCAAGCTGATGGAGAAGATTGTGCGAAAAAAACTAGTGGAGCATCTGGAGCGAAGGAACTTTGTAACACAGCATCAACATGGGTTCAGGGATGGCAGGTCCTGCCTCACAGGGTTACTTGAATTCTACGACCAGGCAACAAAAATAAGGCAAGAAAGAGAAGGGTGGGCAGACTGCATATTTTTGGATTGTCAGAAAGCCTTTGATACAGTGCCACACAAGAGGCTAGTGCGAAAGTTGGAGATGCAGGCTGGAGTGAGAGGGAAGGTACTCCGGTGGATAGAGGAATACCTAAGCAACAGGAGACAACGAGTCTGTGTGAGGGGTGAGGTCTCAGATTGGCGAGACGTCACAAGTGGAGTCCCGCAGGGGTCAGTCCTTGGACCTATACTGTTTCTGGTATATATAAATGATCTCCCAGAGGGTATAGATTCGTTCCTCTCAATGTTTGCCGACGATGCAAAAATTATGAGGAGGATTGAAACAGAGGATGATAGTAGGAGGCTACAAGATGACCTGGATAGACTGAGTGAATGGTCCAACAAATGGCTGTTGAAGTTCAACCCGAGTAAATGCAAAGTAATGAAACTAGGCAGTGGAAACAGGAGGCCAGGCACAGGATACAGAATAGGAGATGAAGTACTTAATGAAACAGACAGAGAGAAAGATCTAGGAGTTGATATCACACCAAACCTGTCTCCTGAAGCCCACATAAAGAGAATAACGTCTGCGGCATATGCGAGGCTGGCTAACATCAGAACGGCGTTCAGGAACCTGTGTAAGGAATCATTCAGAATCTTGTACACCACATATGTAAGACCAATCCTGGAGTATGCGGCCCCAGCATGGAGCCCGTACCTTGTCAAGCACAAGACGAAGCTGGAAAAAGTCCAAAGGTATGCTACTAGACTAGTCCCAGAACTAAGAGGCATGAGTTATGAGGAAAGGCTGCGGGAAATGCACCTCACGACACTGGAAGACAGAAGAGTAAGGGGGGACATGATCACAACCTACAAAATCCTCAGGGGAATCGACCGGGTAAACAAGGATGAACTTTTCAACACTGGTGGGACGCGAACAAGGGGACACAGGTGGAAGCTGAGTACCCAAATGAGCCACAGAGACGTTAGAAAGAACTTTTTCAGTGTCAGAGTAGTTAGCAAATGGAATGCATTAGGAAGTGATGTGGTGGAGGCTGACTCCATTCACAGTTTCAAATGTAGATATGATAGAGCCCAATAGGCTCAGGAATCTGTACACCTGTTGATTGACGGTTGAGAGGCGGGACCAAAGAGCCAGAGCTCAACCCCCGCAAGCACAATTAGGTGAGTACAATTAGGTGAGTACACACACACACACACACACACACACACACACACACACACACACACATACGAATCACAAAACTCACACACATAAACAAACATTGCAAACACAAACACACATACAAAACAAATACTCACACACCAAATTGTATAAACACATACCAAACACACAAACACAGACAAACACACAAACACAATAGACACACATTCCACACACAAAAACATTCCAAACACTCACGCACAGACACATATTAAACACACACATATATATTCATACACAGACAAATACACACGCACACACACCAAACACACAAACAAACACCAAACACACAGAAACATTCCAAACACACACATACTTAACACACACACAAAAATCAAATATGAACACAAACAAACCAAACACACACAAACACATCAAACACACATAAACACACACCAAACACACAAACACACACACCAAACACACACTAAACACACACACACACAGTTGCAGAAGGTTTATTGAACTCGAGGAGGGGTACTGAAAACAAAAGGCTTTCATTCCGAAAAGGAAACTATGAGGAGATAAGAAAATTCCTAACAGATATGACATGGGAAACAGAGCTCAGGGTAAAAACGGCCCAAGGCATGATGGACTACATCACGCAGAAGTGTAAGGAGGCAGGAGACAAGTTTGTCCCAGTCCAAAAAGAAAAGAATGAAATGAATATGAAAAACCCTAGGTTTAATCAGGGATGTAGGCTAGCTAAGCAGGAAAGTAAAAAGGCGTGAAGAAAGTATAGAAATAACAGGACACTTGAGAGCAGAGAAAGATACCAGAGAACCACGAATGAATATGTCAGGTTGAGAAGAGAGGCAGAAAGACAATACGAAAAAGACATCGAATCAATCAATCACAATCTTGTATACCACATATGTAAGACCAATCCTGGAGTAAGCGTTCCCAGCATGGAGCCCGTACCTTGTCAAGCACAAGACGAAGCTGGAAAAAGTTCAGAGGTATGCCACTAGGCTAGTCTCAGAACTAGGAGGCATAAGTTACGAGGAAAGGCTGCGGGAAATGCACCTCACGACACTGGAACACAGAAGAGTAAGGAGAGACATGATCACTACCTACAATATATTCAGTGGAATTGACAGGGTAGATAAGGATAAACTGTTTAACTCGAAAAGTACACGAACAAGGGGACACAGGTGGAAACTGAGTACCCAAATGAGCCACAGGGACGTTTTCAGTGTCAGAGTAGTTAACAGGTGGAATGCATTAGTCTGTGATGTGGTGGAGGCTGACTCCATACAAAGTTTCAAATGTAGATATGATAGAGCCCAGTAGGCTCTGGAATCTGTACAACCATTGATTGTCTGTTGAGAGGCGGGACCAAAGAGCCGGAGCTCAACCCCCGCAAGCACAAATAGGTGAGTACAAATAGATAAGTACACACACACCCTAACGGAAACACAAATGCAGTGTTTCCACAAGACTACTATGTAGTGAGAAAAGAGAGAGAAGGAAGAGAAGGTGGTGGTTTAGCTCTGCTGATAAGAAAGGGCTGGAGTATTGAAGAGATGGTTATTCAGGGCTGTGAAGATTTCAACATAAGACAACATAACAGCTACAATAGCAATTGGAGGACACAAGATTATAGTAGTAGTCATATAACCCTCCACCAAACGATAGAAGACCCAGGCAGGAATATCATAGAAACAACATGGCCACCATCAATATAACAGAGAGAGCAGCTTCTATTGCTAGCAGGAACGGATCCAGACTACTAATCATGGGAGACTTCAACCTCGGGAAGATAGATTGGGTGAACAGAGACCCACATGGAGGACCAGACACATGGAGAGCTAAGCTGCTGGACGTGGCAAGAAGAAACTTTTTAAGCCAACACATCAAGGGACCAACAAGAATGACGGGAGGGGATGAACCAGCTATGCTTGATCTGATATTTACCCAAAATGAGTGGGATATGAGGGAAGTTAAGTTGGAAGCCCCCTTGGGAATGAGTGATCACAGTGTATTGATCTATGAGTACCTGGTAAAGCTAGGATTTATCTCCCCCCTAAAAAACTAGGGAACAAAGGGCTGGCATACCGAAGGGGAAATTATGAGGAGATGAGTAATTTCCTAAGGGATATAGCTAGGGACACAGAACTCAGAACTAAGTCCGTACAAGACATGATGGACTAGGTCACCCAAAAGTGTTAGGATGCAATAAACAAGTTTATCACGGCCCGAAAGGAAAAAAACGAGAAGCAAAAGAAGAATCCGTGGTTTAATTGGGCATGTATGGAAGCGTAGGAACTGAACAAAATGGGTTGGAGGAACTTCAGAAATAAAAGAACACCAGAAAGCAGAGAGAGATACTAGAGAACCAGGAACGAGTAAGTTAGTGTGAGAAAAAAGCCGAGAAAAAGTATGAAAATGATATAGCTAATAAAGCAAAGACCGAATCAAAGCAACTCCACAGTCACATTAGGAGGAAAACAACGGTGAAGTAACAGGTGATGAAAATTAGCCCAACTCAGGTGATAAAAATTAGCCCAATTAGAAAACTCCCCACCCAATGTTACTTACCTAACATAACGTTCCTAAACCTAACCTAGCATAACCTAACCTAACTTCCCTAACCTAACTTACCTATCCTAACATAACTAAGCTAACCTAACCTAACTTACCTAACCTAACCTAACTTTCCTAACTGAGCTTACATAACCTAACTAAGCAAACCTAACCTAACCTAACTTACCTATCCTAACTTAACTAACCTAACATAACCTAACCTAACTTACCTATCCTAACTTCTCTAACCTAACCTAACCTAAGGGGGTATATTTTTTTACATTATGGGAAAATAAAAAAATGCTCTGATTTTGTTGAAAATTTAATCATGGAATGGTTGTAGAATGGGCTGCAACTGGTCCAATTTTCAGCATCACAACCTAAATAGAAAAGGAAAAAAAATACACAACGTGTTATGCAACAAATTTTCAACATTTTCAAAAAATTTCAGGGAATACATGTGTCAACTAAAATCATTTCTATAACACTTAGGTATCACATTAGTATGTAATAAAGGATCTGACATAGGCGTTTTAGCAAAAAAACGTTTAGTGCAATAATATAATTATTCAAAGTTCCCCTTCCAAAAATATGCAATATATGATGTTTAATAATATTTATAAAATCAAGAAATGGACTTTGGACTACAATGTTATTTGACATTGTAGAAGCACAAACTCTACATATAAGGTGTAATTTGCATGTAAATTGATTAATAAATGAAACCTGTGAAGCACCTTGAAGTTGTAAATTACTTACCTGAGTAAAATAAGATCAAAGTTTGGCCACCTGTAGCCGAGTTTGACGTCGACCAATTTCGTTCATAATTGGCACCCTTACAGATAGGCATCCGTTCAGCAAGGTGTGCAAGTTCCATGCAAATCCCCTGATAACAAACGGAAAAAAAAAAAAAAAATTGCATATCAATATATACATATATATGCCTGCACATATATATTACTATTATTTATTACAAAATGTCCAATTATAACACTGAAACATACTAACCTGTTGTAATTGGTCCGAATTGTGGGTCTTCAAGGTGGCACTGCAATGGACACTGATTGGCACCTGTCCTATAGCTGAGATCACCTTCCTCAGGAGCCTGTCTTGGCTTGGTGCTGCGTGTCGTTGGTTTCTGCATCACCTTCACTTTTCTACTGAAGTATCAATCAGTTTCATCATACTCATTAGTCAAGGAAGGTGTGTGAGGAGGATCGATGTGGGTGAGTGAGGACCTCACAGCTGGGAGGCCACCACAATATTACTCGTCTTTGCGCTAAAGCGACTTTCTTTTGCTGATAAAGACTGCGAGCGAGTGCCAGATTTGCTGATCTAATCTTGTGTCTCTTCCTCTTACATATCATTGTTTAGTAGACGCAAGAAATGCAATATTCAGGAGCGAGAATAGAGCGCACGTCGACAGAAGATCCTCACTCAACAGGACACAACATGTGACTGTTGGCGTTGTCTCCCACACACCCCACTAGGAGGAGACAGTTGCCAATGAGTGCATATTTTATATTCATCCATGCAGAGTTATTTCCGACGTTATTACGAAAAATTTGATATTTAGAACATACGACGCAATACCTCCTGCGCGCCACAGCCGCGGGGCACTGGATTCTGACCAATTACGCATGGAAATGTACCATAAATACATCAATTTATATCATAACATTATGCGGATTGCATCACAGTGTTGCCAGAACTACGTAGTATTTTTATAAATTTTTCAAAATATTACGATTTTTTCCCGAATTTATTCATAGACCCCCTTAACCTAACTTACCTTACCTACCCTAACTTACCTAACCTATTTTAACCTAACCTAGCTTACCTAACCTAACCTAACTTACCTAACCTAACTTACCCTACCTAGCTTACCTAGCCTAACTTACCTAACGTATCTTAACCTAACCTAACCTAACTTACCTAACTAAACACTAGTGGGTTTGGGTAAAATATACAAAAGGAAGAAACAAAACTACATCTGAAAGATTAGGATAAGGATAATATATTCAACAAATTTGTCAAACACAATAAACAAATAAACTACATCTGAAAGGTTAGGTTAAAGGGTTGGGGAATAAGAACAAATGATAACCAACATAATGAATACACTAAGATTAAGGAGGCTAGGTTAAGGGGGGAAAGAATAAGACAATTATTACAAACATAATAAATACAATTTATGAGCAACTTGATGAACTTTACCAAATAACCCTTGAAATGCAAAAATGACCATATGAGAATTAAACCCTTGAAACGAGTAAATGCTTATATATAACAAAAATCCTTTGAAATGCATAAACACCCAATCTTTAACAAATAACCCTTGAAATGCAAAAATGACCAATTGAGAAATTAACCCTTGAAACGAGTAAATGCTTATATATAACAAAAATCCTTTGAAATGCATAAACACCCAATCTTTAACAAATTAAACCTTGAAATGCAAAAATGACCTTTTGAGAAATTAACCCTTGAAATGAAGAAACGAATATGAGGCATTGATTGACAAAACACAAAAGTCAAGCATGAATAATTATGTAAGTTGGACTAGGTGAGTTAGGTTACGTTAGTTTGGGTAAGTTAGGTTTTGTAAGTTAGGTAATTTACTTTAAGTTAGGATAGGTTGGAATAAGTTAGGATAGGTTAAGTTAGGTTAGGTAAGTTAGGTTAGGTTAAGATAGTTTGTGTAAGTTAGGGTAGGTAAGTTAGGTTAGGTTAGGTAAGTTAGGTTAGGTTAAGATAGGTTAGGGTAGGTAAGCTAGGTAAGGTAAGTTAGGTTAGGTTAGGGAAGTTAGGATAGATAAGTTAGGTTAGGTTAGGTTTGGTTAGTTAGGTTAGGTTATGTAAGCTCTGTTAGGTAAGATAGGTTAGGTTAGGTTTGGTTAGTTAGGTTAGGTTATGTAAGCTCTGTTAGGTAAGTTAGGTTAGGTATGTTAAGTTAGGTTAGCTTAGTTAAGTTAGGATAGGTAAGTTAGGTTAGATAAGTTAGGGCAGGTAAGCTAGGTTACCTTGAGGTTACCTTAAGGTGCTTTCGGGGCTTAGCATCCCCACGGCTTGGTCGTCGACCAGGCCTCCTGGTTGCTGGACTGATCAATCAGGCTGTTGGACGCAGCTGCTCGCAGCCTGACGTATGAGTCACAGCCTGATTGATCAGGTATCCTTTGGAGGTGCTTATCCAGTTATCTCTTGAACACTGTGAGGGGATTGCCAGATATGCCCCTTATGTGTAGCGGAAGTGTATTGAACAGTCTCGGGCCTCTGATGTTAATGAGTTCTCTCTCAGAGTAGCTGTTACACCTCTGCTTTTCAACGGGGTTATTATGCACATCCTGCCATGTCTTCTGGTATCATGCGATGTTATTTCTGTGTGCAGGTTTGGGACCAGCCTCTCAAATATTTTCCACATGTAAATTATTATGTATCTCTCCCGCCTGCACTCAAGGGAGTACAGATTTAGGCTCTTTAGTCGGTCCCAATAGTTTAGATGTTATACTGAGTGGATTCTAGCAGTAAAGAATCTCTGCACGCTCTCCAGGTCAGCAATTTCTCCAGCTTTGAAAGGGGCTGTCATTGTGCAGCAGTACTCCACTCTAGAGAGCACAAGCGTTTTGAAAAGTGTCATCATCGGTATAGCATCTCTAGTGTGAAAAGTTCTTGTTATCCAGCCTGTCATTTTTCTTGCAGTTGTGACGGCTACTTTATTGTGTGCTAAGGTAAGGTCTTCCGACATGAGTACACCCAGATCCTTTACATTGCCTTTTCGTTCTATGTTATGATTTGCCTGAGTTTTGTACGTGGTTTCCGTTTTTATATTTTCATTTTTTCCATAGCGCATGAGCTGGAACTCATCTTCGTTAAACACCATATTATTTTCTGTAGCCCATAGAAAGACCTGATCTACATCTGACTGGAGGTTTGCCGTGTCCTCTATGTTGCCTACTCTCATTAAGATCCTATTGTTATCTGCAAAGGATGATACAGTGCTATAGGTTGTGTTCTTGTCTATGTCCGATATGAGGATGAGTAAAAGTATTGGAGCACGCACAGTACCCTGGGGGACTGAGCTCTTCACGGTTGATGGGCTGGATTTTATTTTAGGTTAGTTAAGTTAGGTTAGGTAAGTTAGGTTACGTAAGTTAGGGTAGGTAAGCTAGGATAGGTAAGTTAGGGTAGGTAAGTTAGGTTAGGTAAGTTAGGTTAGGTTAGGTTAAGATAGGTTAGGTAAGTTAGGTTAGGTAAATTAGGTTAGGTAAGTTAGGAGAAGTAAGTTAAGTTAGGCTAGGTTAGGTTAGTTAAGTTAGGATAGGTAAGTTAGGTTAGCTTAGGTTATGTAGGCTAGGTAAGGTAAGTTAGGGTAGGTAAGCTTGGTTAGGTAAGTTAGGTTAGGTAAGTTAGGCTGGGTTAAGATAGGTTAGGTAAGGTAAGGTAGGTTAGGTTAAGTTAGGTTATGTTAGGTTTGTTAGGTTAGGATAGGTAAGTAAGGTTAAGTTAGGTTATGTAAGCTCAGTTAGGTAAGTTAGGTTATGTTAGCTTAGTTAAGTTAAGATACGTAAGTTAGGTTATGTAAGTTAGGTTAGGTTAGGTTAAGTTAGGTTAAATTAAGTTAGGTTAGGTAAGTTAGGTTAGGGTTAGTTAGGTTAGGCTATGTATGGTAGGTTAGGTTTAGGAACATTATGTTAGGTAAGTAACATTGGGTGGGGAGGATAGGTTAGGTAGGTTTAAGCAGTGTTGTACAGAGAAAAGTTTTAAAGGTAAAGTGTCTAAGAAAATATATTTTAACAGAAGTGCAAGGTTGATATGAAAAGCTGAACTAGTTACATTTTGGAAAGAAATTTTATGCCTGAAGATATGTTAGAGAACAACATTGATGTCTTAAAGTATAACTTGTTGGAAGAAGGAGAGTTTCTTTGATGAACGAAGGTGAGTTAGAAATCACCTTTGATGACTCTGAGAATAACTTTGATGAATGAAGATATCTTATAGAACAACTTTGATAGCTCTGGGAATAACTTTTATGACTTCCAGAACAACTTTGATGAACGAAGATGTCTTAGAAAGCTTCTCTGATGAACGAAAGGTTACTTAGAAAATAACATATGATGACTCTGAGAATAACTTTTGATGTCTTAGAAAATAACTTTGATGAACATAGATGCTTTGGAAAGTTTCTCTGATGGACGAAGGTGAGTCTGAGAATACCTCTGATGACTCTAAGAATACCTTTGATGACTCTAAGATAAACTTTGATAACTTTGAGAACAAGTTTGATGACTGAGATTTATTTTAAATGTCTCTTGAAATAACTTTGATGACTGAGAATACCTTTGATGACTCTGAGAATAACTTTTGGGTAGCTCTGAGAATAACTTTTGATGTCTTAGAATAACTTTTGATGACTCTGAGAATAACTTTGATGGACGAAGATGTCTTAGAAAGCACCTCTGACGAAAGAAAGGTTACTTAGCGAATAACTTTTACGATGTAGAGAACAACTTTGATGATCGAGATTAGCTTTAGATGTCTCTGAGAATAAGTTTGATGAACGAAGATATCTTACAAAGCAACTTTGATGTCTCGAAGAATAACTTTGATATCTCGAAGAGTACCTATGGTATGTTTGAGAGTGTCTTTGATATCTCGAGAGGTGTCTTTGATGTCTTAAAGGATGTCTTTGATGTCTGTAAGGCTATCTTTGAGTGCAACTTTGATGTCTTTGAATATGTCCTTGATGTCTCGAAGAGTGTCTTTGATGTATCGAGAGGTGCCTTTGATGTCTTCAAGGATGTCTTTGATGTCTCTAAGGCTATCTTTGAGTGCAACTTTGATGTCTTTGAATATGTCCTTGATGTCTCGAAGAGTGTCTTTGATATCTCGAGAGGTGTCTTTGATGTCTTCAAGGATATCTTTGATGTCTCTAAGGATGCTTGGCTGTTTGTCTGTGGTAAAGTAAGGGAATACTCGCAAAACACATAGTATGAACAATGAAACTTTAATTAATATAGAAAACAAATTAAAAACAAAGACAATCTCTTGGCTATGTACAGTGCAAACAAACAAGTCAAAAACATATAACATAAATGAAGAATAGGGATTACGTTACTCTACAATATAAAGACAAAGTGATTAAACAGGTGCTGAGAATATAGCGCTAGCTGAGAAACATCCACCTGATAGCGTATATCAGTTAGTTGTTCATGGCTTGAGAGCACAAGGATATTCTGACTTCAATGACTGGTTCAAGCCCAGACATCGACTTGTAGAGGGCGCTGAGGTGCAGGTGTGCAGTCGGCGAGTCACGAATCAGAAGCAGACAAGCTGGGAATGGTATTTTGCTGGTTGATGACGAAGCCGGCATGGAGGGAGTGTGGAGTAGGTGGGAGTCTTGGGTACATTTGCCTCCTGGTCAAAACGTTTGTGGTACTGGTAGAGGTATCTTGAAGGTAGCATTTTATTGTTGTATAATATACGTAACTTTATGTAGAGAAGAGCAGGCTCAATATA
Source organism: Procambarus clarkii (assembly GCF_040958095.1). Classification (NCBI taxonomy): domain Eukaryota; kingdom Metazoa; phylum Arthropoda; class Malacostraca; order Decapoda; family Cambaridae; genus Procambarus; species Procambarus clarkii. The sequence continues at coordinate 33,300,935 of NC_091199.1, forward strand.
TACATATATATATATATTAGTATATTTTGGTAGCAGTCTTTCCTGTAGACATATTTTATTAAATATGACCGAAAAAGTAAGATTAATAATTCTAACACGAATTTTCTCAATCTTTCGTACATTATGCTTCACTGTTGGAGGTAAATAAAAAATCACTTCTCCAAAATTCATTTTTATTTCTAGTCTGACGCGACACGGGCGCGTTTCGTAAAACTTATTACATTTTCAAAGACTTCACAAATACACAACTGATTAGAACTTGCGTTTCCCTGATTTTATATCTACATTTGAGTGAGGTGGGAAGGGTGATGTGGCATTACATTTGAGTGAGGTGGGAAGGATGATGTGGCATTAGAGGATATTAATAGGGTATTAAAAGTATCAACACAAGACAGAACACGAAACAATGGATATTGAATAGAAGTGTTTGTAGAAAGCCTATTGGTCCATATTTCTTGATGCTTCTATATTGGAGCGGAGTCTTGAGGTGGGTAGAATATAGTTGTGCAATAATTGGCTGTTGATTGCTGGTGTTGACTTCTTGATGTGTAGTGCCTCGCAAACGTCAAGCCGCCTGCTATCGCTGTACCTATCGATGATTTCTGTGTTGTTTACTAGGATTTCTCTGGCGATGGTTTGGTTATGGGAAGAGATTATATGTTCCTTAATGGAGCCCTGTTGTTTATGCATCGTTAAACGCCTAGAAAGAGATGTTGTTGTCTTGCCTATATACTGGGTTTTTTGGAGCTTACAGTCCCCAAGTGGGCATTTGAAGGCATAGACGACGTTAGTCTCTTTTACAGAACGCTTTTACGAAACAGAACGCTTTAAAAGAGACTAACGTCGTCTATGCCTTCAAATGCCCACTTGGGGACTGTAAGCTCCAAAAAACCCAGTATATAGGCAAGACAACAACATCTCTTTCTAGGCGTTTAACGATGCATAAACAACAGGGCTCCATTAAGGAACATATAATCTCTTCCCATAACCAAACCATCGCCAGAGAAATCCTAGTAAACAACACAGAAATCATCGATAGGTACAGCGATAGCAGGCGGCTTGACGTTTGCGAGGCACTACACATCAAGAAGTCAACACCAGCAATCAACAGCCAATTATTGCACAACTATATTCTACCCACCTCAAGACTCCGCTCCAATATAGAAGCATCAAGAAATATGGACCAATAGGCTTTCTACAAACACTTCTATTCAATATCCATTGTTTCGTGTTCTGTCTTGTGTTGATACTTTTAATACCCTATTAATATCCTCTAATGCCACATCATCCTTCCCACCTCACTCAAATGTAATGCCACATCACCCTTCCCACCTCACTCAAATGTAGATATAAAATCAGGGAAACGCAAGTTCTAATCAGTTGTGTATTTGTGAAGTCTTTGAAAATGTAATAAGTTTTACGAAACGCGCCCGTGTCGCGTCAGACTAGAAATAAAAATGAATTTTGGAGAAGTGATTTTTGATTTACCTCCAACAGTGAAGCATAATGTACGAAAGATTGAGAAAATTCGTGTTAGAATTATTAATCTTACTTTTTCGGTCATATTTAATAAAATATATATATATATATATATATATATATATATATATATATATATATATATATATATATATATATATATATATATTTATATTTATATATATATATATATATATATATATATATATATATATATATATATATATATATATATATATATATATATATATTTATATTTATATATATATATATATATATATATATATATATATATATATATATATATATATATATATATATATATATATATATATATGTTACTTTGCTAATAGAAATTTGTATGTGGGGAACATGGTCCACCTAAGGGAGAGAGAGAGCGAATGAATGATTTGGGAGGGGGTAAGGGGTAGGAGGGATAGTCAGAGGCTGAACAAGAGACCATGAGGTATACATGTTGCGATCACGCAGTTAACAACAACAAAAAATATTAGAATTTGTAGGTATTGATCACGTCTCCCCAAGCTCTTCTGTCTTCCAGCGTGGTATGTCCTCTGCTGATCACGTGTGGAATGGGATGGCAACTCTACATTATGTTATGTTATGTTATGGTATATGAACGTTGAACATTCTGTGACATTGTCTTGCTATTATATTAATACTGATGAGAGCAGTACCATAAAGTCCTAATGCCATAAGACCAACCTAACGTCATTTTTTCAAATATTATTTGATCATCAGACACACAGAAAGAAGTTCGAAAATTGACATTAGTCTTCTGTAATGACCGCTTACCTTGTCGTAATAACCGCGGCCTCTATTGTAATAACCCAATATTCCCCAGTATTAATCCTGTTATCGTGTTATCTCTCGTGATCGTAATATACGCTCTCTGTTGTACATCTCTGTCTCTCTTCACTCAATACCCCAGCTTAACACTGTTACAGTCCAGCATGACCCCTCACTGGACGGCCACGTATATAAGAGGAATATTAAATGAGGAAGATACACCAAGGACAAGGGTTATTAGTTAAAAACAATAACAAAACACATTAACACTGCCACCACCTTCCCGACCAACCATACCTGAATGTGTCTATCACCGATCCCCCAGGAAGGCAAGGAATCAGTAACCATGGGACTCCGGGTAATATGAATTTCAGAAATAAATTTTGGAAAATTAGTTTGTGTAATGTACGTTACTAATTTGAATCCAAGGGCAACTTTAGTATCGATTAATTGTTAGGAGAACCTGGGGGGCTTCCAATACAACACCAAAAAAATGACAAAGTAGCAAAATATATCAAAGGGGAGTTAAGTGAATACCACTGGACAAGCTATTCAATTTATTTTATGAAACATGTAAATTAAGACAATTTGAACACATCACCTATTCTATTTCCCTAGAGGCACAATGGATATTTACCGAGGATACAAAACTCAAGTGCTACTATACCTTAAATACCCGCACTACGGCCACGATGTTGATGGCTGCCCTCAGCCCCGAGGATACGGGCTTGCGGCCCTGTTCCTAATACACTCCCAAGACACACTGATGAAATTTAGTTTTTCCAACTTATTGCTGGGAAGGATTACTCCTCCCACCATCTAATACAGCCCCAGGGCTCCACCCATTATTTTGGCAATGGCCAACCATTTAACACGTAGGCCTGAGGTCTGGCTCTCTAGGGCCAATAAGGACTTGGCCCTTATCTCAGGCCAATCACCTTCACTGATCTGTCGTGGAAAGCTACATGAATTCCTGAAGATTGAGTCAGCTCTCCCCAGCTAAAGAGAAGGGGGACAAGACGCGTCTATGGAGCCCAGGCACCTGCGAGCAATGTTTACAAAACTGATAAATTATGTTCAAGCCTGTCTCCTCTAAGATAGGAGTAGGGACATTTGACTCTGCCTAGAAACTATGTGACTCAAACACGATTTTTTCTGAATTTTTCCTATAAGATTTTCCTACTTATTTTCCTCATAAGAACTCTTAAAAAAATTCTAAGATTGATTTATTTGAAAATAGTCGATGAAAAATCTGTGATTGAAAACAAACAAAAATAACCCATAGAGTTTCCCTGGAAATGCTCTGACACAAACACGATATTTCTAAATTTACCTGTAAACCTTGTGCCATAAACACGGTATTTCCCCGCGACAAAATATAGTGCTTACGGGGTCATCCCTACTACTACGGAGAACTATATTACCCTCTGTGACAGAGACGGAGGGCTATATTGCCCTCTGTGACAGGGACGGAAGGCTATATTACCTTCTAAGAAAGGGACGGAGGGCTATATTACCTTCTATGAAAAGGACGGAGGGCTATATTACGTCTGTGACATTGATGGAGGGCTATATTACCTTCCATGAAAGGGACGGAGGGCTATATTACAATCTGCTCAAGGGAAGGTGAGCTATATTACCTTCTGTGATGGGACGGAAGACTATATTACCGTCTATGACAGGGACGGAAGATTATATTGCTGTCTGTGACAGGGACGGAGGACTATATTACCCTAGGTGACAGGAACGGAGCGCAATATTACCCTCTGTGAGAGAGATGGAGGGCTATAGTACCCTCTGTGACAGGGACGGAGAGCTATATTACCTTTTGTGATGGGGAAAGAGGGTTAAATTACCATCTGTGAAAAGGACGGAGGGCTATATTTCTCTCTGTGACAGGGACGGAAGGCTATCTTACCATCTGTGATAGGGAAAGAGGGTTAAATTACCATCTGTGAAAAGGACGGAGGGCTATATTTCTCTCTGTGACAGGGACGGAGGGCTATATTACCCTCTGTGAAAAGGGACGGAGGGCTATATTACCCTCTGTGACAAGGAAGGAGTACCATATTACTCTGTAACAGGGACGGAGGGCTATATTACCCTCTGTGACAGGGACGGAGGGCTGTATTACCGTCTGTGACAGGGATGGAGGGCTATATTACCCTCTGTGACAGAGACAGAGGTCTACATTACCATCTGTGACAGGAACGGAAGGCTATATTACAACCTGTGACAGGGAGGGTGGGCTATATTACCATCTGTGACAGGAACAGAGGGCTATATTACAACCAGTGACAGAGAGGGAGGCCATTATTACTATCTGTGACAAGGATGGAGGCCAATATTGCAACCTGTGACAGTGAGGGAGTCCTATATTACCATCTGCGGCAGGGACGGAGGGCTATATTACTATCTCTGACAAGGACGGAGGACTATATTACCATCTGTGACAGGGACTGAGGGCTATATTACCCTCTGTGACAGGGACAGTGAGCTATATTACACTATGTGACAGGGTAAGAGCGCTATATTCCCCTCTGTGACAGCGACGGAGGGCTATATTACCATCTGTGACAGGGACGGAGGGCTATATTATCCTATGTGACAGGGACGGTAGACTATATCACCTTCTGTGAAAAGGACGGAGGGCTATATTACCATCTGTGACAGGGACGGAGTGCTATATTACCCTCAGTGACAGGGACGGAGGGCTATATTATCCTATGTGACAGGGACGGAGGGCTATATTGCCATCTGTTTCAGGGACGGAGGGATATATTACCCTCTGTAACAGGGACGGATAGCTATAATACCGTGTGTGACAGGAACGGATGGCTAGATTACCATGTGTGACAGGGCCGGAGTGTTATATTACCGTCTGTGACAGGAACGGAGGGCTATATTACCATCTGTGACAGGGATGGAGGGCTATATTACCAACTGCGACAGGGACGTAGGGCTACATTAGAATCTGTGACATGGACGGAGGGTTATATTATCATCTGTGACAAGGACGGAGGACTATATTATCATCAGTGACAGGAACGGTCAGCTATATTACCCTATGTGACATGGACAGAGTGCTATATTATCTTCTGTGAAAGGGACGGAGGGCTATATTACCATCTGTGAAGGAGATAAAGGGTTATATTACCCTCTGTGACAGGGACGGAGGGCTATATTATCGTCTGTGGCAGACACGGAAGGCTATATTACCATCTGTGACAGGGACGGAGGGCTATATTACCATCTGTGACAGTCACAGAGGGCTATATTACCATCTGTGACAGGGACGGAGGGTTACATTACCCTCTGTGACAAGGACGGAGGACTATATTACCATCTGTGACAGGAATGATCAGCTATATTACCTTTTGTGACAGGAACGGATCGCTATATTACCGTCAGTGACAGGGGCGGAGGGCTATATTACCATCTGTGTCATGGACGGAGTGCTATATTACCATCTTTGACAGGGATGGAGGACTATATTACCTTCTGTGACAGGAACGGAGGGCTATATTACCATCTCTCACAAGGACGGAGGGCTATATTACCATCTGTGATGGGGACGGATGACTATATTACCATCTGTGACAGGGACGGAGAGCTATATTACCTTCTGTGACAGGGACGAAGAGCTATATTACCCCATGTGACAGGGACGCTGAGTTATATTACCCTCTGTGACAAGGACAAACGGCTATATTACCATCTGTGACAAGGTCGGAGGACTATACTACCCTCTGTGACAGGGACGGAGGGCTATATTACCATCTGTGACAGTGACGGAGGACTGTATTACCCTCTGTGACAGGGACGGAAGGCTATATTACCATCTGTTATTCTGACGGAGGGCAATATTACATTCTATGAAAGGGACGGAGGGGAATATTAACATTTGTGATATGGAAAAAGGGCTATATTACCATCTGTGACAGGGACGGAGTGCTATAATACCCTCTGTGACCGGAACGGTGGGCTATATTACCATCTGTGACGGGGAAGAAGGGCTATATTACCATCTGTGATGGGGAAGGAGGCTTTATTACCATATGTGACAAGGACGGAGGGCTATATTCCCCTATGTGACAGGGACTGAGAGCTATATTACCCTATGTGACAGGGACGGTGGACTATATTACCATGTTTGACAGGGATGGAGTACTATATTGCCATCTTTGACAGGGACAGAGAACTATATTTAACCTCTGTGACAAGGACTGTCGGCCGAACGGACAGCACGCTGGACTTGTGATCCTGTGGTCCTGGGTTCGATCCCAGGCGCCGGCGAGAAACAATGGGCAGAGTTTCTTTCACCCTATGCCCCTGTTACCTAGCAGTAAAATAGGTACCTGGGTGTTAGTCAGATGTCACGGGTTGCTTCCTGTGGGTGGAGGTCTGGTCGACGACCGGGCGGTGGGGACACTAAAAAGCCCCGAAATCATCTCAAGATAACCTCAAGAAGGACGGTGGCCTATATTACCACCTTTGACAGGAACGGTGGTCTATATTACCACAAGTGACAGGGACGGAGGACTATATTACACTCTGTGACAGGGGCGGAGGGGTATATTACCATCTGTGACAGGGAGGGAGGACTATATTACCACATGTGACAGGGGCGGAGGTGTATATTACCATCTGTGACAGGGACGGAGGACTATATTACCATCTGTGACGGGGGCGGAGGGGTATATTACCATCTGTGACAGGGACGGAGGGGGTATATTACCATCTGTGACAGGGACGGAGGGTTATATTACCCTCTGTGATAGGGACGGAGGGCTATATTACAATCTGTGACACGGAAGGAGGGCTATATTACCATCTGTGACAGGGACAGACGGCTATATTACCATCTGTGGCAGGGGCGGAGCGTTATATTACCCTCTGTGACAGGGACGGAGGACTATATTACCATCTGTGACAGGGACGCAGGGCTATATTACCGTCTGTTACAGGGATGGAGGGTTATATTTCTGTCTGTGACAGGGACTGAGGGCTATATTAATATCTGTAACAGGGACCGAGGGCTATATTACCATCTTTGACAGGGACGGAGGATTATATAACCATCTGTTACAAGGACGGAGGGCTATATTACCGTCAGTGACAGCGACGAAGGGCTATATTACCTTCTGTGACTGGGACGGAAGGCTATATTAATATCTGTGACAGGGACCGAGGGTTATATTACCATCTTTGACAGGAACGGAGGACTATATTACCATCTGTGACAAGGACGGAGAGCTATATTACCGTCTGTGACAGGGAAGGAGGGCTATATTACCCTATGTGACAGGGACGTAGAGCTATATTACCCTCTGTGACAGAGACAGAGAGCTATATTACCATCTGTAACAGGGACGGAGGATTATATTACTCTCTGTGACAGGGACGGAGGGCAATATTTTCTTCTATGAAAGGGACGGAGGGCAATATTAACATTTGTGATGTGGAAGAAGGGCTATATTACCATCTGTGACAGGGAACGGAGGGCTATATTACCATCTGAGACAGGGACGGAGGGCTATATTACCCTATGTGACAGGGACGGAGAGCTATATTATCCTCTGTGACATGGACAGAGGGCTATATTACCATCTGTGACAAGGAAGGAGGGCTATATTACCATCTGTGACAGGAACGAAAGGATATATTACCATCTGTAACAGGGACGGAGGGCTATATTACCCTATGTGACAGGGACGGAGAGCTATATTATCCTCTGTGACAGGGACGGATCGCTATATTACCTGCTGTGATAGGGAAGGAGGGCTATATTACCATCTGTGATGGTAACGGAGGGCTATATTACCCTCTGTGACGGGGACGGAGGGCTATACTACCGTCTGTGACAGGGGCGGAGGGCTATATTACCCTTCAGTGACAGGGACGGAGGGCTATGTTACCCTCTGTGACTGGGATGCAGGGCTAAATTACCTTCTTTGACAGGGACGAAGGGCTATATTACCATCCTTGACTGGGACGGAGGACTAAATTACCTTCTGTGACAGGAACGGAGGGCTATATTACCATCTCTGACAAAGACGGAGGGCTATATTACCATCTGTGATGGGGACGGATGACTATGTTACCATTTGTGACAGGGAAGAAAAGATATATTACCTTCTGTGACAGGGACGGAGGGCTATATTACCCTATGTGACTTAGACGGTGAGCTATATTACCATCTGTGACAGGGACAAAGGGCTATATCACCATTTGTGACAGGGATGGAGGGTTATATTACCCTCTGTGACGGACAGAGGACTATATTACCATCTGTGACATGGACGGTGGACTATATTACCATCTTTGACAGGGACAGAGGGCTATATTACCGTCTGTTACAGGGATGGAGGGCAATATTACCTTCTGTGACAAGGACGGTGGGTTATATTACCGTCTGTGACTTTGACGGAGGGCTATATTACCTTCCTTTGACAGGGACAGAGGGCTACATTACCGTCTGTGACAGGGACGGAGGGTAATATTACCGTCTGTCACAGGGACTGAGGGCTATATTACTTTCAGTGACAGACCCGGAGGGCTATATTACCTTCTGTGACTGAGACGAAGGGCTACATTAATATCTGTGACAGGGACGGAGGGCTATATTACCATCTTTGAAAGGGACGGAGGACTATATTACCATCTGTGACAGGGACGGAGTGCTATATTACCCTCTGTGACAGGGACGGAGGGCTATATTACCCTATGTGACATGGACGTAGAACTATATTACTCTCTGTGACAGAGACAAAGGGCTATATTACCATCTGTGACAGAGACGGAGGACTATATTACTCTCTGTGACAGGGACGGAGGACTATATTACTCTCTGTGACAGGGACGGAGGGCAATATTACCTTCAATTAAAGGGACGGAGCGCAATATTAACATTTGTGATGGTGAAGAAGGGCTATATTACCATCTGTGACAGGGAAGGGATGGCTATATTACCATCTGTGACATGGACGGAGTGCTATATTACCTCTGTGACAGGAACGGAGGGCTATATTACAATCTGTGACACGGAAGGAGGGCTATATTACCATCTGTGACAGGGACAGACAGCTATATTACCATCTGTGACAGGGGCGGAGCGTATATTACTCTCTGTGACAGGGACTGAGGGCAATATTAACATTTGTGATGGGGAAGAAGGGCTATATTACCATCAGTGACAGGGAACGGAGGGCTATATTACCATCTGAGACAGGGACGGAGGGCTATATTACCCTAAGTGACAGGGACGGAGAGCTATATTATCCTCTGTGACATAGACGGAGGGCAATATTACCATCTGTGACAGGGAAGGAGGGCTATATTACCATCTGTGACAGGAACGAAAGGATATATTACCATCTGTGACAGGGACGGAGGGTTATATTACCCTCTGTGATGAGGACGGAGGACTATATTACCATCTGTGACAGGAATGTTCAGCTATATTATCCTTTGTGATAGGGACGGATCGCTATATTACCTGCTGTGAAAGGGAAGGAGGGCTATATTACCATCTGTGATGGTAACGGAGGGGAATATTACCCTCTGTGACGGGGACGGAGGGCTATACTACCGTCTGTGACAGGGGCGGAGGGCTATATTACCGTCAGTGACAGGGACGGAGGGCTATGTTACCCTCTGTGACTGGGATGCAGCGCTAAATTACCTTCTGTGACAGGGACGAAGGGCTATATTACCATCCTTGACTGGGACGGAGGACTATATTACCTTCTGTGACAGGAACGGAGGGCTATATTACCATCTCTGACAAGTACGGAGGGCTATATTACCATCTGTGATGGGGACGGATGACTATATTACCATTTGTGACAGGGACGGAAAGATATATTACCTTCTGTGACAGGGACGGAGGGCTATATTACCCTATGTGACAGGGACGGTGAGCTATATTACCATCTGTGACAGGGACAAAGGGCTATATCACCATCTGTGACAGGGACAGAGGGTTATATTACCCTCTGTGACAGGGACAGAGGACTATATTACCATCTGTGACATGGACGGAGGACTATATTACCATCTGTGACAGGGACAGAGGGCTATATTACCGTCTTTTACAGGGATGGAGGGCTATATTACCTTCTGTGACAAGGATGGTGGGCTATATTACCGTCTGTGACTTTGACGGAGGGCTATATTACCTTCCTTTGATAGGGACAGAGGGTTATATTACCTTCCTTTGATAGGGACTGAGGGCTATATTACCGTCTGTGACAGGGACGGAGGGCTATATTACCGTCTGTCACAAGGACTGAGGGCTATATTACCTTCAGTGACAGACCCGGAGGGCTATATTACCTTCAGTGACAGACCCGGATGGCTATATTACCTTCTATGACTGAGACGGAGGGCTATATTAATATCTGTGACAGGGACGGAGGACTATATTACCATCTTTGAAAGGGACGCAGGACTATGTTACCATCTGTGACAGGGACGGAGTGCTATATTACCCTCTGTGACAGGGACGGAGGGCTATATTACCCTATGTGACAGGGACGTAGAGCTATATTTCTCTCTGTGACAGGGACAAAGGGCTATATTACCATCTGTGACAGAGACGGAGGACTATATTACTCTCTATGACAGGGACGGAGGGCAATATTACCTTCAATGAAAGGGACGGAGCGCAATATTAACATTTGTGATGGTGAAGAAGTGCTATATTACCATCTGTGACAGGGAAGGGATGGCTATATTACCATCTGTGACAGGGTCGAATGGCTATAAAATCGTCTTTGAAAGGACCGGAGGGCTATATTACCATCTGTGACATGGACGGAGTGCTATATTACCTCTGTGACAGGAACGAAGGGCTATATTACCAACTGTGACAGGGACAGACGGCTATATTACCATCTGTGACAGGGGCGGAGCGTTATATTTCCCTCTGTGACTGGGACGGGGGACTATATTACCATCTGTGACAGGGACGCAGGGCTATAATACCGTCTGTTACAGGGATGGAGGGTTATATTTCCGTCTGTGACAGGGACTGAGGGCTATATTAATATATGTGACAGGGACCGAGGGCTATATTACCATCTTTGACAGGGACGGAGGACTATATTACCATCTGTAACAGGGACGGAAAACTATATTACCCTCTGTGAATGAGACAAAGGGCTATATTACCATCTGTGACAGGGACGGAGGGCTATATTACCATCTGAGACAGGGACGGAGGGCTATATTACCCTATGTGACAGGGACGGAGAGCTATATTATCCTCTGTGACATTGACGGAGGGCAATATTTCCTTCCATGAAAGGGACGGAGGGCAATATTAACATTTGTGATGGGGAAGAAGGGCTATATTACCATCTGTGACAGGGAACGGAGGGCTATATTACCATCTGAGACAGGGACGGAGGGCTATATTACCCTATGTGACTGGGACGGAGAGCTATATTATCCTCTGTGACATGGACGGAGGGCTATATTACCATCTGTGAAATGGACGGAGGACTATAATACCATCTGTGACAGGGACAGAGGGCTATATTACCATTTGTGACAGGGACGGAAAGATATATTACCTTCTGTGACAGGGACGGAGGGCAATATTACCCTACGTGACAGGGACGGTGAGCTATATTACCATCTGTGACAGGGACAAAGGGCTATATCACCATCTGTGACAGGGACGGAGGGTTATATTACCCTCTGTGACAGGGAGAGAGGACTATATTACTATCTGTGACATGGACGGGGGAGTATATTACCATCTGTGACAGGGACAGAGGGCTATATTACCGTCTGTTACAGGGATGGAGGGCTATATTACCTTCTGTGACAAGGACGGTGGGCTATATTACCGTCTGTGACTTTGACGGAGGGCTATATTACCTTCCTTTTATAGGGACAGAGGGCTATATTACCGTCTGTGACACGGACGGAGGGCTATATTACCGTCTGTCACAGGGACTGAGGGCTATATTACCTTCGGTGACAGACCCGGAGGGCTATATTACCTTCTGTGACTGAGACGGAGGGCTATATTAATATCTGTGACAGGGACGGAGGGCTATATTACCATCTTTGAAAGGGACGGAGGACTATATTACCATCTGTGACAGGGACTGAGTGCTATATTACCCTCTGTGACAGGGACGGAGGGCTATATTACCCAATGTGACAGGGACGTAGAGCTATATTACTCTCTGTGACAGGGACAAAGGGCTATATTACCATCTGTGACAGAGACGGAGGACTATATTACTCTCTGTGACAGGGACGGAGGACTATATTACTCTCTATGACAGGGACAGAGGGCAATATTACCTTCAATGAAAGGGACGGAGCGCAATATTAACATTTGTGATGGTGAAGAAGGGCTATATTACCATCTGTGACAGGGAAGGGATGGCTATATTACCATCTGTGACAGGGTCGGATGGCTATAAAATCGTCTTTGAAAGGAACGGAGGGCTATATTGCCATCCGTGACCGGGAAGGAGGGCTATATTACCGTCAGTGACAGGGACGTAGGGCTATATTACCCTCTGTGACAGGGACGGATAGCTATATTACCATCTTTGGCAGGGACAGAGGAATATATTACCTTCTGTGACCGGAACGGAGGGCTATATTACCATCTCTGACAAGGACGGAGGGCTATATTACCATCTGTTATGAGGACTGATGACTAAATTACCATCTGTGAGAGGTACGGAGAGCTATATTACCTTCTGTGACAGGGACGGCGGGCTATATTACCCTATGTGACAGGGGCGCTGAGCTATATTACCCTCTGTGACAGGGACAAAAGGCTATATTACCATCTGTGACAAGGACAGAGGACTATATTACCCTGTGACAGGGACTGAGGGCTATATTTCCATCTGTGATGGGAACTTGGCCTATATTACCCTTTGTGACAGGGACGGAGTTATATATTACCATCTGTGACTGGGATGGATGATTATATTACCGTCTGTGACAGACGAAGGGCTATATTACCGTCAGTGACAGGGACGGAGGGTTATATTACCATCTGTGACAGGGACGGAGGGCTATATTACCATCTGTGACCGGGACGGAGGACTGTATTACCATCTCTGACAGGGACGGAGGGCTATATTACCCTCTGTGACAGAGACGGAGGGCTATATTACCATCTGTGACAGGGACGGTGGACTGTATTACCATCTATGACAGGGACGGAGGGCTATGTTTACATTTGTGATGGGGACGGAGAGCTATATTACCATCTGTGACTGGGACGGAGAATTATATTTCCATCTGTGATAGTGACGGAGGACTATATTACTATCTGTGACAGAGACTTAGGGCTATATTACTGTCTGTGAGAGGGACGGAGGGCAATATTACCGTCATTTACAGCGAATTAGGGCTATATTACCTTCTGTGACTGGGACGGAGGGCTATATTAATATCTGTGACAGGGACGTAGGGCTATATTACCATCTTTGACAGGGACTTAGGACTATAATACCATCTGTGACTGGGACGGAGAGCTATATTACCCTCTGTGACAGGGACGGAGGGCAATATTAACATTTGTGATGGGGAAGAAGGGCTATATTACCATCTGTGACAGGGACGGAGGGCTATATTACCATATGTGACAGGGTTGGAAGGCTATAATACCGTCATTGAAAGGAACGGAGAGCTATATTGCCATCTGTGACCGGGAAGGAGGGCTATAATACCATCTGTGACAGGGACGGAGGGCTATATTGTCCTCTGTAACATTGACGGATGGCTATATTACCATCTGTGACAGGGAAGGAGGGTTATATTAACATCTGTGACAGGAAGGGAGGGATATATTACCATCTGTGACAGGGACGGAGGGTTATATTACCCTTTGTGACAAGGACTGAGGACTATATTTCCATCTGTGACAGGAATGGTCAGCTATATTACCCTTTGTGACAGAGACGGATCGCTATATTACTTTCTGTGATAGGGAAGGAGGGCTATATTACCATCTGTGATAGTAACGGAGGGCTATATTACCTTCTGTGACGGGGACGGAGGGCTATAGTACCGTCTGTGACAGGGACGGAGGGCTATATTACCGTCAGTGACAGGGGCGGAGGGCGATATTACCCTCTGTGACTGGGACGCAGGGCTATATTACCATCTGTGACAGGGACGGAGGGCTATATTACCATCTTTGACAGGGACGGAGGACTATATTACCTTCTGTGACAGGAACGGAGGGCTATATTACCATCTCTGACAGGGACGGAGGGCAATATTACCATCTGTGATGGGGACGGATGACTATATTTCCATCTGTGACAGGGACGGAGAGCTATATTACCTTCTGTGACAGGGACGGAGAGCTATATTACCCCATGTGACAGGGACGCTGAGTTATATTACCCTCTGTGACAAGGACAAATGGCTATATTACCATCTGTGACAAGGACGGAGGACTATATTACCCTCTGTGACAGGGACGGAGGGCTATATTACCATCTGTGACAGTGACGGAGGACTGTATTACCCTCTGTGACAGGGACGGAAGGCTATATTACCATCTGTGATTCTGACGGAGGGTAATATTACATTCTATGAAAGGGACGGAGGGGAATATTAACATTTGTGATGGGGAAGAAGGGCTATATTACCATCTGTGATGGGGAAGGAGGGCTTTATTACCATATGTGACAAGGACGGAGAGCTATATTACCCTATGTGACTGGGACTGAGAGCTATATTACCCTATGTGACATGGACGGTGGACTATATTACCATGTGTGACAGGGATGGAGTACTATATTGCCATCTTTGACAGGGACGGAGAACTATATTTAACCTCTGTGACAAGGACTGTCGGCCGAACGGACAGCACGCTGGACTTGTGATCCTGTGGTCCTGGGTTCGATCCCAGGCGCCGGCGAGAAACAATGGGCAGAGTTCCTTTCACCCTATGCCCCTGTTACCTAGCAGTAAAATAGGTACCTGGGTGTTAGTCAGCTGTCACGGGTTGCTTCCTGTGGGTGGAGGTCTGGTCGACGACCGGGCGGCGGGGACACTAAAAAGCCCCGAAATCATCTCAAGATAACCTCAAGAAGGACGGTGGCCTATATTACCACCTTTGACAGGAACGGTGGACTATATTACCACATGTGACAGGGACGGAGGACTATATTACCATCTGTGACAGGGGCGGAGGGGTATATTACCATCTGTGACAGGGAGGGAGGACTATATTACCACATGTGACAGGGGCGGAGGGGTATATTACCATCTGTGACAGGGACGGAGGGTTATATTACCCTCTGTGACAGGGACGGAGGACTATATTACCATCTGTGACATGGACGGAGTGCTATATTACCTCTGTGACAGGAACGGAGGGCTATATTACAATCTGTGACACGGAAGGAGGGCTATATTACCATCTGTGACAGGGACAGACGGCTATATTACCATCTGTGACAGGGGCGGAGCGTTATATTACCCTCTGACAGGGACGGAGGACTATATTACCATCTGTGACAGGAACGCAGGGCTATATTACCGACTGTTACAGGGATGGAGGGTTATATTTCCGTCTGTGACAGGGACTGAGGGCTATATTAATATCTGTGACAGGGACCGAGGGCTATATTACCCTCTTTGACAGGGACGGAGGATTATATAACCATCTGTTACAGGGACGGAGGGCTATATTACCGTCAGTGACAGCGACGGAGGACTATATTACCTTCTGTGACTGGGACGGAAGGCTATATTAATATCTGTGACAGGGACCGATGGCTATATTACCATCTTTGACAGGTACGTAGGACTATATTACCATCTGTGACAGGGACGCAGAGCTATATTACCCTCTGTGACAGGGACGGAGGGCTATATTACCCCATGTGACAGGGACGTAGAGCTATATTACCCTCTGTGGCAGAGACAAAGGGCTATATTACCATCTGTGACAGGGACGGAGGACTATATTACTCTCTGTGACAGGGACGGAGGGCAATATATCCTTCTATGAAAGGGACAGAGGGCAATATTAACATTTGTGATGGGGAAGAAGGGCTATATTACCATCTGTGACAGGGAACGGAGGGCTATATTACCATCAGAGACAGGGACGGAGGGCTATATTACCCTATGTGACAGGGACGGAGAGCTATATTATGCTCTGTGACATGGATGGAGGGCTATATTACCATCTGTGACAAGGAAGGAGGGCTATATTACCATCTGTGACAGGAACGAAAGGATATATTGCAATCTGTAACAGGGACGGAGGGTTATAATACCCTTTGTGATGAGGACAAAGGGCTATATTTCCATCTGTGACAGGAATGTTCAGCTATATTACCCTTTGTGACAGGGACGGATCGCTATATTACCTGCTGAGATAGGGAAGGAGGGCTATATTACCATCTGTGATGGTAATGGAGGGCTATATTACCCTCTGTGACAGGGGACGGAGGGCTAATCTACCGTCTGTGACAGGGGCAGAGGGCTATATTACCGTCAGTGACAGGGACGGAGGGCTATGTTACCCTCTGTGACTGGGATGCAGGGCTAAATTACATTCTGTGACAGTGACCAAGGGCTATATTACCATCCTTGACTGGGACGGAAGACTATATTACCTTCTGTGACAGGAACGGAGGGCTATATTACCATCTCTGACAAGGACGGAGGGCTCTATTACCATCTGTGACAGGGTCGGATGGCTATAAAATCGTCTTTGAAAGGAACGGAGTGCTATACTACCATCTGTGACATGGACGGAGTGCTATATTACCTCTGTGACAGGAACGGAGGGCTATATTACCATCTGTGACAGGGACAGACGGCTATATTACCATCTGTGACACTAGCGGAGCGTTATATTTCCCTTTGTGACAGGGACGGAGAACTATACTACCATCTGTGACAGGGACGCAGGGCTATAATACCGTCTGTTACAGGGATGGAGGGTTATATTTCCATCTGTGACAGGGACTGAGGGCTATATTAATATATGTGACAGGGACCGAGGGCTATATTGCCATCATTGACAGTGACGGAGGATTATATTATCATCTGTTACAGGGACGGAGGGCTATATTACCGTCAGTGACAGCGACGGAGGGCTATATTACCTTCTGTGACTGGGACGGAAGGCTATATTAATATCTGTGACAGGGACCGAGGGCTATATTACCATCTTTGACAGGGACGGAGGACTATATTACCATCAGTGACAGGGACGGAGAGCTATATTACCCTCTGTGACAGAGACAAAGGGCTATATTACCATCTGTGAAAGGGACGGAGGGCTATACTACCATCTGAGACAGGGACGGAGGGCTATATTACCCTATGTGACAGGCACGGAGAGCTATATTATCCTCTGTGACATGGACGGAGGGCTATATTACCATCTGTGACAGGGATGGAGGGCTATATTACCATCTGTGACAAGAACGAAAGGATATATTACCATCTGTGACAGGGACGGAGGGGTATATTACCCTCTGTGATGAGGACGGAGGACTATATTACCATCTGTGACAGGAATGTTCAGCTATATTATCCTTTGTGACAGGGACGGATCGCTATATTACCTGCTGTGATAGGGAAGGAGGGCTATATTACCATCTGTGATGGTAACGGAGGGCTATATTACCCTCTGAGACAGGGGCGGAGGGGTATATTACCGTCAGTGACAGGAACGGAGGGCTATGTTACCCTCTGTGACTGGGATGCAGGGCTAAATTACCTTCTGTGACAGGGACAAAGGGCTATATTACCATCCTTGACTGGGACGGAGGGCTATATTACCATCTGTGACAGAGACGGAGGACTATATTACTCTCTGTGACAGGGACGGAGGACTATATTACTCTCTATGACAGGGACAGAGGGCAATATTACCTTCAGTGAAAGGGACGGAGCACAATATTAACATTTGCGATGGTGAAGAAGGGCTATATTACCATCTGTGACAGGGAAGGGATGGCTATATTACCATCTGTGACAGGGTCGGATGGCTATAAAATCGTCTTTGAAAGTAACGGAGGGCTATATTGCCATCCGTGACCGGGAAGGAGGGCTATATTACCGTCAGTGACAGGGACGTAGGGCTATATTACCCTCTGTGACTGGGACGCAGGGCTATATTACCATCTGTGACAGGGACGGATAGCTATATTACTATCTTTGGCAGGGACGGAGGAATATATTACTTTCTGTGACCGGAACGGAGGGCTATATTACTATCTCTGACAAGGACGGAGGGCTATATTACCATCTGTTATGAGGACTGATGACTAAATTACCATCTGTGACAGGTACGGAGAGCTATATTACCTTCTGTGACAGGGACGGCGGGCTATATTACCCTATGTGACAGGGGCGCTGAGCTATATTACCCTCTGTGACAGGGACAAAGGGCTATATTACCATCTGTGACAAGGACGGAGGACTATATTACCCTGTGACAGGGACTGAGGGCTATATTTCCATCGGTGATGGGAACGGAGGCCTATATTACCCTTTGTGACAGGGACGGAGTTATATATTACCATCTGTGACTGGGATGGATGATTATATTACCGTCTGTGACAGACGAAGGGCTATATTACCGTCTGTGACAGGGACGGAGGGTTATATTACCATCTGTGACAGGGACGGAGGGCAATATTACCATCTGTGACCGGGACGGAGGACTGTATTACCATCTGTGACAGGGACGGAGGGCTATATTACCCTCTGTGACAGAGACGGAGGGCTATATTACCATCTGTGACAGGGACGGTGGACTGTATTACCATCTATGACAGGGACGGAGGGCTATATTTACATTTGTGATGGGGACGGAGAGCTATATTACCATCTGTGACAGGGACGGAGGATTATATTACCATCTGTGATAGTGACGGAGGACTATATTACTATCTGTGACAGAGACTTAGGGCTATATTACTGTCTGTGACAGGGACGGAGGGCAATATTACCGTCAGTTACAGCGACTTAGGGCTATATTACCTTCTGTGACTGGGACGGAGGGCTATATTAATATCTGTGACAGGGACGTAGGGCTATATTACCATTTTTGACATGGACGGAGGACTATATTACCATCTGTGACTGGGACGGAGAGCTATATTACCCTCTGTAACAGGGACAGAGGGCAATATTAACATTTGTGATGGTGAAGAAGGGCTATATTACCATCTGTGACAGGGACGGAGGGCTATATTACCATATGTGACAGGGTTGGATGGCTATAATACCGTCATTGAAAGGAACGGAGAGCTATATTTCCATCTGTGACCGGGAAGGAGGGCTATAATACCATCTGTGACCGGGACGGAGGGCTATATTATCCTATGTGACAGGGACGGCGAGCTATATTGTCCTCTGTGACATGGACGGATGGCTATATTACCATCTGTGACAGGGAAGGAGGGTTATATTACCATCTGTGACAGGGACGGAGGGTTATATTACCCTTTGTGACAAGCACTGAGGACTATATTTCCATCTGTGACAGGAATGGTCAGCTATATTACCCTTTGTGACAGAGACGGATCGCTATATTACTTTCTGTGATAGGGAAGGAGGGCTATATTACCATCTGTGATAGTAACGGAGGGCTATATTACCTTCTGTGACATTGACGGAGGGCTATATTACCGTCAGTGACGGGGGCGGAGGGCTATATTATCCTCTGTGAATGGGACGCAGGGCTATATTACCATCTGTGACAGGGACTGAGGGCTATATTACCATCTTTGACAGGGACGGAGGACTATATTACCTTCTGTGACAGGAACGGAGGGCTATATTACCATCTCTGACAAGGACGGAGGGCTATATTACCATCTGTGATGGGGACGGATGAATATATTACCATCTGTGACAGGGACGGAGAGCTATATTACCTTCTGTGACAGGGACGGAGAGCTATATTACCCCATGTGACAGGGACGCTGAGTTATATTACCTTCTGTGACAAGGACAAATGGCTATATTACCATCTGTGACAAGGTCGGAGTACTATATTACCCTCTGTGACAGGGACGGAGGGCTATATTACCATCTGTGACAGTGACGGAGGACTGTATTACCCTCTGTGACAGGGACGGAAGGCTATATTACCATCTGTGGTTCTGACGGAGGGCAATATTACATTCTATGAAAGGGACGGAGGGAATATTAACATTTGTGATGGGGAAGAAGGGCTATATTACCATCTGTGACAGGGACGGAGGGCTATATTATCATCTGTGACAGGGACGGAGTGCTATATTACCGTCTGTGACAGGAACGGAGGGCTTTATTACCATCTGTGACATTGACGGAGTGCTATAGTACCGTCTTTGACCGGAACGGTGGGCTATATTACCATCTGTGATGGGGAAGGAGGGCTTTATTACCATATGTGACAAGGACGGAGAGCTATATTACCCTATGTGACTGGGACTGAGAGCTATATTACCCTATGTGACATGGACGGTGGACTATATTACCATGTGTGACAGGGATGGAGTACTATATTGCCATCTTTGACAGGGACGGAGAACTATAATTAACCTCTGTGACAAGAACTGTCGGCCGAACGGACAGCACGCTGGACTTGTGATCCTGTGGTCCTGGGTTCGATCCCAGGCGCCGGCGAGAAACAATGGGCAGAGTTCCTTTCACCCTATGCCCCTGTTACCTAGCAGTAAAATAGGTACCTGGGTGTTAGTCAGCTGTCACGGGTTGCTTCCTGTGGGTGGAGGTCTGGTCGAGGACCGGGCGGCGGGGACACTAAAAAGCCCCGAAATCATCTCAAGATAACCTCAATAAGGACGGTGGCCTATATTACCACCTTTGACAGGAACGGTAGACTATATTACCACATGTGACAGGGACGGAGGACTATATTACCATCTGTGACAGGGGCGGAGGGGTATATTACCATCTGTGACAGGGAGGGAGGACTATATTACCACATGTGACAGGGGCGGAGGGGTATATTACCATCTGTGACAGGGACGGAGGGTTATATTACCCTCTGTGACAGGGACGGAGGACTATATTACCATCTGTGACATGGACGGAGTGCTATATTACCTCTGTGACAGGAACGGAGGGCTATATTACAATCTGTGACACGGAAGGAGGGCTATATTACCATCTGTGACAGGGACAGACGGCTATATTACCATCTGTGACAGGGGCGGAGCGTTATATTACCCTCTGACAGGGACGGAGGACTATATTACCATCTGTGACAGGGACGCAGGGCTATATTACCGTCTGTTACAGGGATGGAGGGTTATATTTCCGTCTGTGACAGGGACTGAGGGCTATATTAATATCTGTGACAGGGACCGAGGGCTATATTACCATCTTTGACAGGGACGGAGGATTATATAACCATCTGTTACAGGGACGGAGGGCTATATTACCGTCAGTGACAGCGACGGAGGGCTATATTACCTTCTGTGACTGGGACGGAAGGCTATATTAATATCTGTGACAGGGACCGATGGCTATATTACCATCTTTGACAGGTACGTAGGACTATATTACCATCTGAGACAGGGAATCAGAGCTATATTACCCTCTTTGACAGGGACGGAGGGCTATATTACCCCATGTGACAGGGACGTAGAGCTCTATTACCCTCTGTGACCGAGACAAAGGGCTATATTACCATCTGTGACAGGGACGGAGCACTATATTACTCTCTGTGACAGGGACGTAGAGCTCTATTACCCTCTGTGACAGAGACAAAGGGCTATATTAATATATGTGACAGGGACCGAGGGCTATATTACCATCATTGACAGTGACGGAGGATTATATTATCATCTGTTACAGGGACGGAGGGCTATATTACCGTCAGTGACAGCGACGGAGGGCTATATTACCTTCTGTGACTGGGACGGAAGGCTATATTAATATCTGTGACAGTGACCGAGGGCTATATTACCATCTTTGACAGGGACGGAGGACTATATTACCATCAGTGACAGGGACGGAGAGCTATATTACCCTCTGTGACAGAGACAAAGGGCTATATTACCATCTGTGACAGGGACGGAGGGCTATATTACCATCTGAGACAGGGACGGAGGGCTATATTACCCTATGTGACAGGCACGGAGAGCTATATTATCCTCTGTGACATGGACGGAGGGCTATATTACCATTTGTGACAGGGATGGAGGGCTATATTACCATCTGTGACAGGAACGAAAGGATATATTACCATCTGTGACAGGGACGGAGGGTTATATTACCCTCTGTGATGAGGACGGAGGACTATATTACCATCTGTGACAGGAATGTTCAGCTATATTATCCATTGTGCCAGGGACGGATCGCTATATTACCTGCTGTGATAGGGAAGGAGGGCTATATTACCATCTGTGATGGTAACGGAGGGCTATATTACTCTCTGTGACTGGGATGCAGGGCTAAATTACCTTCTGTGACAGGGACAAAGGGCTATATTACCATCTGTGACAGAGACGGAGAACTATATTACTCTCTGTGACAGGGACGCAGGACTATATTACTCTCTATGACAGGGACAGAGGGCAATATTACCTTCAATGAAAGGGACGGAGCGCAATATTAACATTTGCGATGGTGAAGAAGGGCTATATTACCATCTGTGACAGGGAAGGGATGGCTATATTACCATCTGTGACAGGGTCGGATGGCTATAAAATCGTCTTTGAAAGGAACGGAGGGCTATATTGCCATCCGTGACCGGGAAGGAGGGCTATATTACCGTCAGTGACAGGGACGTAGGGCTATATTTCCCTCTGTGACTGGGACGCAGGGCTATATTACCATCTGTGACAGGGACGGATAGCTATATTACTATCTTTGGCAGGGACGGAGGAATATATTACCTTCTGTGACCGGAACGGAGGGCTATATTACCATCTCTGACAAGGACGGAGGGCTATATTACCATCTGTTATGAGGACTGATGACTAAATTACCATCTGTGACAGGTACGGAGAGCTATATTACCTTCTGTGACAGGGACGGCGGGCTATATTACCCTATGTGACAGGGGCGCTGAGCTATATTACCCTCTGTGACAGGGACAAAGGGCTATATTACCATCTGTGACAAGGACGGAGGACTATATTACCCTGTGACAGGGACTGAGGGCTATATTTCCATCTGTGATGGGAACGGAGGCCTATATTACCCTTTGTGACAGGGACGGAGTTATATATTACCATCTGTGACTGGGATGGATGATTATATTACCGTCTGTGACAGACGAAGGGCTATATTACCGTCTGTGACAGGGACGGAGGGTTATATTACCATCTGTGACAGGGACGGAGGGCTATATTACCATCTGTGACCGGGACGGAGGACTGTATTACCATCTGTGACAGGGACGGAGGGCTATATTACCCTCTGTGACAGAGACGGAGGGCTATATTACCATCTGTGACAGGGACGGTGGACTGTATTACCATCTATGCCAGGGACGGAGGGCTATATTTACATTTGTGATGGGGACGGAGAGCTATATTACCATCTGTGACAGGGACGGAGGATTATATTACCATCTGTGATAGTGACGGAGGACTATATTACTATCTGTGACAGAGACTTAGGGCTATATTACCTTCTGTGACTGGGACGGAGGGCTATATTAATATCTGTGACAGGGACGTAGGGCTATATTACCATTTTTGACAGGGACGGAAGACTATATTACTATCTGTGACTGGGACGGAGAGCTATATTACCCTCTGTGACAGGGACGGAGGGCAATATTAACATTTGTGATGGTGAAGAAGGGCTATATTACCATCTGTGACAGAGACGGAGGGCTATATTACCATATGTAACAGGGTTGGATGGCTATAATACCGTCATTGAAAGGAACGGAGAGCTATATTGCCATCTGTGACCGGGAAGGAGGGCTATAATACCATCTGTGACAGGGACGGAGGGCTATATTATCCTATGTGACAGGGACGGCGAGCTATATTGTCCTCTGTGACATGGACGGATGGCTATATTACCATCTGTGACAGGGAAGGAGGGTTATATTACCATCTGTGACAGGGACGGAGGGTTATATTACCCTTTGTGACAAGGACTGAGGACTATATTTCCATCTGTGACAGGAATGGTCAGCTATATAACCCTTTGTGACAGAGACGGATCGCTATATTACTTTCTGTGATAGGGAAGGAGGGCTATATTACCATCTGTGATAGTAACGGAGGGCTATATTACCTTCTGTGATAGGGACGGAGGGCTATATTACCGTCTGTGACAGGGACGGAGGGCTATATTACCGTCAGTGACAGGGGCGGAGGGCTATATTATCCTCTGTGACTGGGACGCAGGGCTATATTACCACATGTGACAGGGACTGAGGGCTATATTACCATCTTTGACAGGGACGGAGGACTATATTACCTTCTGTGACAGGAACGGAGGGCTATATTACCATCTCTGACAAGGACGGAGGGCTATATTACCATCTGTGATGGGGACGGATGACTATATTACCATCTGTGACAGGGACGGAGAGCTATATTACCTTCTGTGACAGTGACGGAGAGCTATATTACCCCATGTGACAGGGACGCTGAGTTATATTACCTTCTGTGACAAGGACAAATGGCTATATTACCATCTGTGACAAGGTCGGAGGACTATATTACCCTCTGTGACAGGGACGGAGGGCTATATTACCATCTGTGACAGTGACGGAGGACTGTATTACCCTCTGTGACAGGGACGGAAGGCTATATTACCATCTGTGATTCTGACGGAAGGCAATATTACATTCTATGAAAGGGACGGAGGGGAATATTAACATTTGTGATGGGGAAGAAGGGCTATATTACCATCTGTGACAGGGACGGAGGACTATATTACTCTCTGTGACAGTGACGGAGGGCAATATTTCCTTCTATGAAAGGGACGGAGGGCAATATTAACATTTGTGATGGGGAAGAAGGGCTATATTACCATCTGTGACAGGGAACGAAGGGCTATATTACCATCTGAGACAGGGACGGAGGGATATATTACCCTATGTGACAGGGACGGAGAGCTATATTATCCTCTGTGACATGGACGGAGGGCTATATTACCATCTGTGACAAGGAAAGAGGGCTATATTACCATCTGTGACAGGAACGAAAGGATATATCACCATGTGTAACAAGGACGGAGGGTTATAATACCCTTTGTGATGAGGACAAAGGGCTATATTTCCATCAGTGACAGGAATGTTCAGCTATATTACCCTTTGTGACAGGGACGGATCGCTATATTACCTGCTGTGATAGGGAAGGAGGGCTATATTACCATCTGTGATGGTAACGGAGGGCTATATTACCCGCTGTGACGGGGACAGAGTGCTATATTACCGTCTGTTACAGGGATGGAGGGCTATATTACCTTCTGTGACAAGGACGGTGGGCTATATTACCGTCTGTGACTTTGACGGAGGGCTATATTACCTTCCTTTGATAGGGACAGAGGGCTATATTACCGTCTGTGACAGGGACGGAGGGCTATATTACCGTCTGTCACAGGGACTGAGGGCTATATTACATTCATTGACAGACCCGGAGGGCTATATTACCTTCTGTGACTGAGATGGAGGGCTATATTAATATCTGTGACAGGGACGGAGGGCTATATCACCATCTGTGACAGTGACGGAGGGTTATATTACCCTCTGTGACAGGGACGGAGAGCTATATTACCCTCTGTGACAGGGACGGAGAGCTATATTACCATCTGTGACAGGGAAGGGATGGCTATATTACCATCTGTGACAGGGTCGGATGGCTATAAAATTGTCTTTGAAAGGAACGGAGGGCTATATTTCCATCTGTGACATGGACGGAGTGCTATATTACCTCTGTGACAGGAACGGAGGGCTATATTACAATCTGTGACACAGAAGGAGGGCTATATTACCATCTGTGACAGGGACAGACAGCTATATTACCATCTGTGACAGGGGCGGAGCGTTATATTACTCTCTGTGACAAGGACGGAGGACTATATTACCATCTGTGACAGGGACGCAGGGCTATATTACCGTCTGTTACAGGGATGGAGGGTTATATTTCCGTCTGTGACAGGGACTGAGGGCTATATTAATATATGTGACAGGGACCGAGGGCTATATTACCATCTTTGACAAGGACGGAGGATTATATTACCATCTGTTACAGGGACGGAGGGCTACATTACCGTCAGTGACAGCGACGGAGGGCTATATTACCTTCTGTGACTGGGACGGAAGGTTATATTAATATATGTGACAGGGACCGAGGGCTATATTACCATCTTTGACAGGGACGGAGGACTATATTACCATCTGTGACAGGGACGGAGAGCTATATTACCCTCTGTGACAGGGACGGAGGGCTATATTATCATCTGTGACAGGGAAGGAGGGCTATATTACCATCTGTGACAGGAACGAAAGGATATATTAACATCTGTGACAGGGACGGAGGGTTATATTACCCTCTGTGATGAGGACGGAGGACTATATTACCATCTGTGACAGGAATGTTCAGCTATATTATCCTTTGTGACAGGGACGGATCGCTATATTACCTGCTGTGATAGGCAAGGATGGCTATATTACCATCTGTGATGGTAACGGAGGGCTTTATTACCCTCTGTGACGGGGACGGAGGGCTATACTACCGTCTGTGACAGGGGCGGAGGGCTATATTACCGTCAGTGACAGGGACGGAGGGCTATGTTACCCTCTGTGACTGGGATGCAGGGCTAAATTACCTTCTGTGACAGGGACGAAGGGCTATATTACCATCCTTGACTGGGACAGAGGACTATATTACTTTCTGTGACAGGAACGGAGGGCTATATTACCATCTCTGACAAGGACGGAGGGCTATATTACCATCTGTGATGGGACGGATGACTATGTTACCATTTGTGACAGAGACGGAAAGATATATTACCTTCTGTGACAGGGACGGAGGGCTATATTACCCTATGTGACAGGGACGGTGAGCTATATTACCATCTGTGACAGGGACAGAGGACTTTATTACCATCTGTGACATAGACGGAGGACTATATTACCATCTGTGACAGGGACAGAGGGCTATATTACCGTCTGTTACAGGGATGGAGGGCTATATTACCTTCTGTGACAAGGACGGTGGGCTATATTACCGTCTGTGACTTTGACGGAGGGCTATATTACCTTCCTTTGATAGGGACAGAGGGCTATATTACCGTCTGTGACAAGGACGGTGGGCTATATTACCGTCTGTCACAGGGACTGAGGGCTATATTACATTCAGTGACAGACCCGGAGGGCTATATTACCTTCTGTGACTGAGACGGAGGGCTATATTAATATCTGTGACAGGGACGGAGGGCTATATCACCATCTGTGACAGGGGCGGAGGGTTATTTTACCCTCTGTGACAGGGACAGAGGACTATATTACCATCTGTGACATAGACGGAGGACCATATTACCATCTGTGACAGGGACAGAGAGCTATATTACCATCTGTGATAGGGACGGAGAGCTATATTACCATCTGTGACAGGGAAAGGATAGCTATATTACCATCTGCGACAGGGTCGGATGGCTATAAAATCGTCTTTGAAAGGAACGGAGGGCTATATTACCATCTGTGACATGGACGGAGTGCTATATTACCTCTGTGACAGGAACGGAGGGCTATATTACAATCTGTGACACGGAAGGAGGGCTATATTACCATCTGTGACAGGGACAGACAGCTATATTACCATCTGTGACAGGAGCGGAGCGTTATATTACCCTCTGTGACAAGGACGGAGGACTATATTACCATCTGTGACAGGGGCGCAGGGCTATATTACCGTCTGTTACAGGGATGGAGGGTTATATTTCCGTCTGCGACAGGGACTGAGGGCTATATTAATATATGTGACAGGGACCGAGGGCTATATTACCATCTTTGACAGGGACGGAGGATTATATTACCATCTGTTACAGGGACGGAGGGCTACATTACCGTCAGTGACAGCGACGGAGAGCTATATTACCTTCTGTGGCTGGGACGGAAGGTTATATTAATATCTGTGACAGGGACCGAGGGCTATATTTCCATTTTTGACAGGGACGGAGGACTATATTACAATCTGTGACAGGGACGGAAAGCTATATTACCCTCTGTGACAGGGACGGAGGGCTATATTACCCAATGTGACAGGGACATAGAGCTATATTACCCTCTGTGACAGAGACAAAGGGCTATATTACCATCTGTGACATAGACGGAGGACTATATTACTCTCTGTGGCAGGGACGGAGGGCAATATTAACATTTGTGATGGGGAAGAAGGGCTATATTACCATCTGTGACAGGGAACGGAGGGCTATATTACCATCTGAGACAGGGACGGAGGGCTATATTACCCTATGTGACAGGGACGGAGAGCTATATTATCCTCTGTGACATAGACGGAGGGCAATATTACCAACGGTGACAGGGAAGGAGGGCTATATTACCATCTGTGACAAGAACGAAAGGATATATTACCATCTGTGACAGGGACGGAGGGTTATATTACCCTCTGTGATGAGGACGGAGGACTATATTACCATCTGTGACAGGAATGTTCAGCTATATTATCCTTTGTGACAGGGACGGATCGCTATATTACCTGCTGTGATAGTGAAGGAGGGCTATATTACCATCTGTGATGGTAACGGAGGGCTATATTACCATCTGTGATGGTAATGGAGGGGTATATTACCCTCTGTTCCGGGGACGGAGGGCTTTACTACCGTCAGTGACAGGGACGGAGGGCTATGTTACCCTCTATGACTAGGAAGCAGGGCTAAATTACCTTCTGTGACAGGAACTGAGGGCTATATTACCATCTCTGACAAGGACGGAGGGCTATATTACCATCTGTGATGGGGACGGATGACTATATTACCATTTGTGACAGGGACGGAAAGATATATTACCGTCTGTGACAGGGACGGAGGACTATATTACCCTATGTGACAGGGACGGTGAGCTATATTACCATCTGTGACAGGGACAAAGGGCTATATCACCATCTGTGACAGGGACAGAGGGTTATATTACCCTCTGTGACAGGGACAGAGGACTATATTACCATCTGTGATATGGACGGAGGACTATATTACCATCTGTGATAGGGACAGAGGGCTATATTACCGTCTGTTACAGGTATGGAGGGCTATATTACCTTCTGTGACAAGGACGGTGGGCTATATTACCGACTGTGACTTTGACGGAGGGCTATATTACCTTCCTTTGATAGGGACAGAGGGCTATATTACCTTCCTTTGATAGGGACAGAGGGCTATATTACCGTCTGTGACAGGGACGGAGGGCTATATTACCGTCTGTCACAGGGACTGAGAGCTATATTACCTTCAGTGACAGACCCGGAGGGCTATATTACCTTCGGTGACAGACCCGGAGGGCTATATTACCTTCTGTGACTGAGACGGAGGGCTATATTAATATCTGTGACAGGGACGGAAGGCTATATTACCATCTTTGAAAGGGACGGAGGACTATGTTACCATCTGTGACAGGGACGGAGTGCTATATTACCCTCTGTGACAGGGACCGAGGGCTATATTACCCTATGTGTCAGGGACGTAGAGCTATATTACTCTCTGTGACAGGGACAAAGGGCTATATTACCATCTGTGACAGAGACGGAGGACTATATTACTCTCTGTGACAGGGACGGAGGACTATATTACTCTCTATGACAGGGACGGAGGGCAATATTACCTTCAATGAAAGGGACGGAGCGCAATATTAACATTTGTGATGGTGAAGAAGGGCTATATTACCATCTGTGACAGGGAAGGGATGGCTATATTACCATCTGTGACAGGGTCGGATGGCTATAAAATCGTCTTTGAAAGGAACGGAGGGCTATATTGCCATCCGTGACCGGGAAGGAGGGCTATATTACCGTCAGTGACAGGGACGTAGGGCTATATTACCCTCTGTGACTGGGACGCAGGGCTATATTACCATCTGTGACAGGGACGGATGGCTATATTACCTATGTGACAGGAACGGAGGGCTATATTACAATCTGTGACACGGAAGGAGGGCTTTATTACCATCTGTGACAGGGACAGACGGCTATATTACCATCTGTGACAGGGGCGGAGCGTTATATTTCCCTCTGTGATAGGGACGGAGGACTATATTACCATCTGTGACAGGGACGCAGGGCTATATTACCGTCTGTTACCGGGATGGAGGGTTATATTTCCGTCTGTGACAGGGACTGAGGTCTATATTAATATATGTGACATGGACCGAGGGCTATATTACCATCTTTGACAGGGACGGAGAACTATATTACCATCTGTGACAGGGACGGAGAGCTATATTACCCTCTGTGACAGGGACAGGGGGCTATATTACCCTATGGACAGGGACGGAGGGCTATATATGTTCTATGTGACAGGGACGGAGAGCTATATTATCCTCTGTGACATGGACGGAGAGCTATATTACCATCTGTGACAGGGAAGGAGGGCTATATTACCATCTGTAACAGGAACGAAAGGATATATTACCATCTGTGACAGAAACGGAGGGTTATATTACCCTCTGTGATGATGACGGATTACTATATTACCATCTGTGACAGGAATGTTCAGCTATATTATCCTTTGTGACAGGGACGGATCGCTATATTACCTGCTGTGATAGGGAAGGAGGGCTATATTACCATCTGTGATGGTAACGGAGGGCTATATTATCCTCTGTGACGGGGACGGAGGGCTATACTACCGTCAGTGACAGGGACGGAGGGCTATGTTACCCTCTGTGACTGGGATGCAGGGCTAAATTACCTTCTGTGACAGGGACGAAGGGCTATATTACCATCCTTGACTGGGACGGAGGACTATATTACCTTCTGTGACAATAACGGAGAGCTATATTACCATCTCTGACAAGGACGGAGGGCTATATTACCATTTGTGACAGGGACGGAAAGATATATTACCTTCTGTGACAGGGACGGAGGGCTATATTACCATATATGACAGGGACGCTGAGTTATATTACCTTCTGTGACAAGGACAAATGGCTATATTACCATCTGTGACAAGGTCGGAGGACTATATTACCCTCTGTGACAGGGACGGAGGGCTATATTACCATCTGTGACAGTGACGGAGGACTGTATTACCCTCTGTGACAGGGACGGAAGGCTATATTACCATCTGTGATTCTGACGGAGGGCAATGTTACATTCTATGAAAGGGACGGAGGGGAATATTAACATTTGTGATGGGGAAGAAGGGCTATATTACCATCTGTGACAGGAAAGGAGTGTTATATTACCATCTGTGAAATTGACGGAGTGCTATAGTACCGTCTTTGACCGGAACGGTGGGCTATATTACCATCTGTGATGGGGAAGGAGGGCTTTATTACCATATGTGACAAGGACGGAGAGCTATATTACCCTATGTGACTGGGACTGAGAGCTATATTACCCTATGTGACATGGACGGTGGACTATATTACCATGTGTGACAGGGATGGAGTACTATATTGCCATCTTTGACAGGGACGGAGAACTATATTTAACCTCTGTGACAAGAACTGTCGGCAGAACGGACAGCACGCTGGACTTGTGATCCTGTGGTCCTGGGTTCGATCCCAGGCGCCGGCGAGAAACAATGGGCAGAGTTCCTTTCCCCCTATGCCCCTGTTACCTAGCAGTAAAATAGGTACCTGGGTGTTAGTCAGCTGTCACGGGTTGCTTCCTGTGGGTGGAGGTCTGATCGAGGACCGGGCGGCGGGGACACTAAAAAGCCCCGAAATCATCTCAAGATAACCTCAAGAAGGACGGTGGCCTATATTACCACCTTTGACAGGAACGGTGGACTATATTACCACATGTGACAGGGACGGAGGACTATATTACACTCTGTGACAGAGGCGGAGGGGTATATTACCATCTGTGACAGGGAGGGAGGACTATATTACCATATGTGACAGGGGCGGAGGGGTATATTACCATCTGTGACAGGGACGGAGGGTTATATTACCCTCTGTGACAGGGACGGAGGACTATATTACCATCTGTGACATGGACGGAGTGCTATATTACCTCTGTGACAGGAACGGAGGGCTATATTACAATCTGTGACACGGAAGGAGGGCTATATTACCATCTGTGACAGGGACAGACGGCTATATTACCATCTGTGACAGGGGCGGAGCGTTATATTACCCTCTGTGACAGGGACGGAGGACTATATTACCATCTGTGACAGAGACGCAGGGCTATATTACCGTCTGTTACAGGGATGGAGGGTTATATTTCCGTCTGTGACAGGGAATGAGGGCTATATTAATATCTGTGACAGGGACCGAGGGCTATATTACCATCTTTGACAGGGACGGAGGACTATATTACCATCTGTGACAGGGACGGAGAGCTATATTACCTTCTGTGACAGTGACGGAGGGCAATATTTCCTTCTATGAAAGGGACGGAGGGCAATATTAACATTTGTGATGGGGAAGAAGGGCTATATTACCATCTGTGACAGGGAACGGAGGGCTATATTACCATCTGAGACAGGGACGGAGGGATATATTACCCTATGTGACAGGGACGGAGAGCTATATTATCCTCTGTGACATGGACGCAGGACTATATTACCATCTGTGACAAGGAAAGATGACTATATTACCATCTGTGACAGGAACGAAAGGATATATTACCATCTGTAACAAGGACGGAGGGTTATAATACCCTTTGTGATGAGGACAGAGGGCTATATTTCCATCTGTGACAGGAATGTTCAGCTATATTACCCTTTGTGACAGGGACGGATCGCTATATTACCTGCTGTGATAGGGAAGGAGGGCTATATTACCATCTGTGATGGTAACGGAGGGGGTATATTACCCTCTGTGACGGGGACAGAGTGCTATATTACCGTCTGTTTCAGGGATGGAGGGCTATATTACCTTCTGTGACAAGGACGGTGGGCTATATTACCGTCTGTGACTTTGACGGAGGGCTATATTACCTTCCTTTGATAGGGACAGAGGGCTATATTACCGTCTGTGACAGGGACGGAGGGCTATATTACTTTCTGTCACAGGGACTGAGGGCTATATTACATTCAGTGACAGACCCGGAGGGCTATATTACCTTCTGTGACTGAGACGGAGGGCTATATTAATATCTGTGACAGGGACGGAGGGCTATATCACCATCTGTGACAGTGACGGAGGGTTATATTACCCTCTGTGACAGGGACAGAGGACTACATTACCATCTGTGACATAGACGGAGGACTATATTACCATCTGTGACAGGGACAGAGGGCTATATTACCATCTGTGACAGGGACGGAGGGCTATATTACCATCTGTGACAGGGAAGGGATGGCTATATTACCATCTGTGACAGGGTCGGATGGCTATAAAATCGTCTTTGAAAGGAAGGGAGGGCTATATTACTATCTGTGACATAGACGGAGTGCTATATTACCTCTGTGACAGGAACGGAGGGCTATATTACAATCTGTGACACGGAAGGAGGGCTATATTACCATCTGTGACAGGGACAGACAGCTATATTACCATCTGTGACATGGGCGGAGCGTTATATTACCCTCTGTGACAAGGACGGAGGACTATATTACCATCTGTGACATTGACGCAGGGCTATATTACCGTCTGTTACAGGGATGGAGGGTTATATATCCGTCTGTGACAGGGACTGAGGGCTATATTAATATATGTGACAGGGACCGAGGGCTATATTACCATCTTTGACAGGGACGGAGGATTATATTACCATCTGTTACAGGGACGGAGGGCTACATTACCGTCAGTGACAGCGACGGAGGGCTATATTACCTTCTGTGACTGGGACGGAAGGTTATATTAATATCTGTGACAGGGACCGAGGGCTATATTACCATCTTTGACAGGGACGGAGGACTATATTACCATCTGTGACAGGGACGGAGAGCTATATTACCCTCTGTGACATTGACGGAGGGCTATATTACCCTATGTGACAGGGACGTAGAGCTATATTTCCCTCTGTGACAGAGACAAAGGGCTATATTACCATCTGTGACATGGACGGAGGACTATATTACTCTCTGTGGCAGGGACGGAGGGCAATATTAACATTTGTGATGGGGAAGAAGGGCTATATTACCATCTGTGACAGGGAACAGAGGGCTATATTACCATCTGAGACAGGGGCGGAGGGCTATATTACCCTATGTGACAGGGACGGAGAGCTATATTATCCTCTGTGACATAGACGGAGGGCTATATTACCATCTGTGACAGGGAAGGAGGGCTATACTACCATCTGTGACAGGAACGAAAGGATATGTTACCATCTGTGACAGGGACGGAGGGTTATATTACCCTCTGTGATGAGGACGGAGGACTATATTACCTTCTGTGACAGGAATGTTCAGCTATATTATCCTTTGTGACAGGGACGGATCGCTATATTACCGGCTGTGATAGGCAAGGATGGCTATATTACCATCTGTGATGGTAACGGAGGGCTTTATTACCCCCTGTGACGGGGACGGAGGGCTATACTACCGTCTGTGACAGGGGCGGAGGGCTATATTACCGTCAATGACAGGGACGGAGGGCTATATTACCGTCTGTTACAGGGATGGAGGGCTATATTACCTTCTGTGACAAGGACGGTGGGCTATATTACCGTCTGTGACTTTGACGGAGGGCTATATTACCTTCCTTTGATAGGGACAGAGGGCTATATTACCGTCTGTGACAGGGACGGAGGGCTATATTACTTTCTGTCACAGGGACTGAGGGCTATATTACATTCAGTGACAGACCCGGAGGGCTATATTACCTTCTGTGACTGAGACGGAGGGCTATATTAATATCTGTGACAGGGACGGAGGGCTATATCACCATCTGTGACAGTGACGGAGGGTTATATTACCCTCTGTGACAGGGACAGAGGACTACATTACCATCTGTGACATAGACGGAGGACTATATTACCATCTGTGACAGGGACAGAGGGCTATATTACCATCTGTGACAGGGACGGAGAGCTATATTACCATCTGTGACAGGGAAGGGATGGCTATATTACCATCTGTGACAGGGTCGGATGGCTATAAAATCGTCTTTGAAAGGAAGGGAGGGCTATATTACTATCTGTGACATAGACGGAGTGCTATATTACCTCTGTGACAGGAACGGAGGGCTATATTAC
Organism: Procambarus clarkii; assembly: GCF_040958095.1. Classification (NCBI taxonomy): domain Eukaryota; kingdom Metazoa; phylum Arthropoda; class Malacostraca; order Decapoda; family Cambaridae; genus Procambarus; species Procambarus clarkii. The sequence continues at coordinate 33,336,508 of NC_091199.1, forward strand.
AATCTGTGACACGGAAGGAGGGCTATATTACCATCTGTGACAGGGACAGACAGCTATATTACCATCTGTGACATGGGCGGAGCGTTATATTACCCTCTGTGACAAGGACGGAGGACTATATTACCATCTGTGACATTGACGCAGGGCTATATTACCGTCTGTTACAGGGATGGAGGGTTATATATCCGTCTGTGACAGGGACTGAAGGCTATATTAATATATGTGACAGGGACCGAGGGCTATATTACCATCTTTGACAGGGACGGAGGATTATATTACCATCTGTTACAGGGACGGAGGGCTACATTACCGTCAGTGACAGCGACGGAGGGCTATATTACCTTCTGTGACTGGGACGGAAGGTTATATTAATATCTGTGACAGGGACCGAGGGCTATATTACCATCTTTGACAGGGACGGAGGACTATATTACCATCTGTGACAGGGACGGAGAGCTATATTACCCTCTGTGACATTGACGGAGGGCTATATTACCCTATGTGACAGGGACGTAGAGCTATATTTCCCTCTGTGACAGAGACAAAGGGCTATATTACCATCTGTGACATGGACGGAGGACTATATTACTCTCTGTGGCAGGGATGGAGGGCAATATTAACATTTGTGATGGGGAAGAAGGGCTATATTACCATCTGTGACAGGGAACAGAGGGCTATATTACCATCTGAGACAGGGGCGGAGGGCTATATTACCCTATGTGACAGGGACGGAGAGCTATATTATCCTCTGTGACATAGACGGAGGGCTATATTACCATCTGTGACAGGGAAGGAGGGCTATACTACCATCTGTGACAGGAACGAAAGGATATGTTACCATCTGTGACAGGGACGGAGGGTTATATTACCCTCTGTGATGAGGACGGAGGACTATATTACCTTCTGTGACAGGAATGTTCAGCTATATTATCCTTTGTGACAGGGACGGATCGCTATATTACCGGCTGTGATAGGCAAGGATGGCTATATTACCATCTGTGATGGTAACGGAGGGCTTTATTACCCCCTGTGACGGGGACGGAGGGCTATACTACCGTCTGTGACAGGGGCGGAGGGCTATATTACCGTCAATGACAGGGACGGAGGGCTATATTACCGTCTGTTACAGGGATGGAGGGCTATATTACCTTCTGTGACAAGGACGGTGGGCTATATTACCGTCTGTGACTTTGACGGAGGGCTATATTACCTTCCTTTGATAGGGACAGAGGGCTATATTACCGTCTGTGACAGGGACGGTGGGCTATATTACTTTCTGTCACAGGGACTGAGGGCTATATTACATTCAGTGACAGACCCGGAGGGCTATATTACCTTCTGTGACTGAGACGGAGGGCTATATTAATATCTGTGACAGGGACGGAGGGCTATATCACCATCTGTGACAGTGACGGAGGGTTATATTACCCTCTGTGACAGGGACAGAGGACTACATTACCATCTGTGACATAGACGGAGGACTATATTACCATCTGTGACAGGGACAGAGGGCTATATTACCATCTGTGACAGGGACGGAGAGCTATATTACCATCTGTGACAGGGAAGGGATGGCTATATTACCATCTGTGACAGGGTCGGATGGCTATAAAATCGTCTTTGAAAGGAAGGGAGGGCTATATTACTATCTGTGACATAGACGGAGTGCTATATTACCTCTGTGACAGGAACGGAGGGCTATATTACAATCTGTGACACGGAAGGAGGGCTATATTACCATCTGTGACAGGGACAGACAGCTATATTACCATCTGTGACATGGGCGGAGCGTTATATTACCCTCTGTGACAAGGACGGAGGACTATATTACCATCTGTGACATTGACGCAGGGCTATATTACCGTCTGTTACAGGGATGGAGGGTTATATATCCGTCTGTGAGGGCTATATTAATATATGTGACAGGGACTGAGGGCTATATTACCATCTTTGACAGGGACGGAGGATTATATTACCATCTGTTACAGGGACGGAGGGCTACATTACCGTCAGTGACAGCGACGGAGGGCTATATTACCTTCTGTGACTGGGACGGAAGGTTATATTAATATCTGTGACAGGGACCGAGGGCTATATTACCATCTTTGACAGGGACGGAGGACTATATTACCATCTGTGACAGGGACGGAGAGCTATATTACCCTCTGTGACATTGACGGAGGGCTATATTACCCTATGTGACAGAGACGTAGAGCTATATTTCCCTCTGTGACAGAGACAAAGGGCTATATTACCATCTGTGACATGGACGGAGGACTATATTACTCTCTGTGGCAGGGACGGAGGGCAATATTAACATTTGTGATGGGGAAGAAGGGCTATATTACCATCTGTGACAGGGAACAGAGGGCTATATTACCATCTGAGACAGGGGCGGAGGGCTATATTACCCTATGTGACAGGGACGGAGAGCTATATTATCCTCTGTGACATAGACGGAGGGCTATATTACCATCTGTGACAGGGAAGGAGGGCTATATTACCATCTGTGACAGGAACGAAAGGATATGTTACCATCTGTGACCGGGACGGAGGGTTATATTACCCTCTGTGATGAGGACGGAGGACTATATTACCTTCTGTGACAGGAATGTTCAGCTATATTATCCTTTGTGACAGGGACGGATCGCTATATTACCGGCTGTGATAGGCAAGGATGGCTATATTACCATCTGTGATGGTAACGGAGGGCTTTATTACCCTCTGTGACGGGGACGGAGGGCTATACTACCGTCTGTGACAGGGGCGGAGGGCTATATTACCGTCAGTGACAGGGACTGATGGCTATATTACCGTCTGTTACAGGGATGGAGGGCTATATTACCTTCTGTGACAAGGACGGTGGGCTATATTACCGTCTGTGACTTTGACGGAGGGCTATATTACCTTCCTTTGATAGGGACAGAGGGCTATATTACCGTCTGTGACAGGGACGGAGGGCTATATTACCGTTTGTCACAGGGACTGAGGGCTATATTACATTCAGTGACAGACCCGGAGGGCTATATTACCTTCTGTGACTGAGACGGAGGGCTATATTAATATCTGTGACAGGGACGGAGGGCTATATCACCATCTGTGACAGGGACGGAGGGTTATATTACCCTTTGTAACAGGGACAGAGGACTATATTACCATCTGTGACATAGACGGAGGACCATATTACCATCTGTGACAGGGACAGAGGGCTATATTACCATCTGTGATAGGGACGGAGAGCTATATTACCATCTGTGACAGTGAAGGGATGGCTATATTACCATCTGTGACAGGGTCGGATGGCTATAAAATCGTCTTTGAAAGGAACGGAGGGCTATATTACCATCTATGACATGGAGGGAGTGCTATATTACCTCTGTGACAGGAACGGAGGGCTATATTACAATCTGTGACACGGAAGGAGGGCTATATTACCATCTGTGACAGGGACAGACAGCTATATTACCATCTGTGACAGGGGCGGAGCGTTATATTACCCTCTGTGACAAGGACGGAGGACTATATTACCATCTGTGACAGGGGCGCAGGGCTATATTACCGTCTGTTACAGAGATGGTGGGTTATATTTCCGTCTGTGACAGGGACTGAGGGCTATATTAATATATGTGACAGGAACCGAAGGCTATATTACCATCTTTGACAAGGACGGAGGATTATATTACCATCTGTTACAGGGACGAAGGGCTACATTACCGTCAGTGACAGCGACGGAGGGCTATATTACCTTTTGTGACTGGGACGGAAGGTTTTATTAATATCTGTGACAGGGACCGAGGGCTATATTACCATCTTTGACAGGGACGGAGGACTATATTACAATCTGTGACAGGGACGGAGAGCTATATTACCCTATGTGACAGGGACATAGAGCTATATTACCCTCTGTGACAGAGACAAAGGGCAATATTACCATCTGTGACATGGACGGAGGACTATATTACTCTCTGTGGCAGGGACGGAGGGCAATATTAACATTTGTGATGGGGAAGAAGGGCTATATTACCATCTGTGACAGGGAACGGAGGGCTATATTACCATCTGAGACAGGGACGGAGGGCTATATTACCCTATGTGACAGGGACGGAGAGCTATATTATCCTCTGTGACATAGACGGAGGCCTATATTACCAACTGTGACAGGGAAGAGGGCTATATTACCATCTCTGACAGGAACGAAAGGATATATTCCCATCTGTGACAAGGACGGAGGGTTATATTACCCTTTGTGATGAGGACGGAGGACTATATTACCATCTGTGACAGGAATGTTCAGCTATATTATCCTTTGTGAGAGGAACGGATCGCTATATTACCTGCTGTGATAGGTAAGGAGGGCTATATTACCATCTTTGATGGTAACGGAGGGCTATATTACCATCTGTGATGGTATCGGAGGGGTATATTACCCTCTGTGACGGGGACGGAGGGTTATACTACCGTCTGTGACAGGGGCGGAGGGCTATATTACCGTCAGTGACAGGGACGGAGGGCTATGTTACCCTCTATGACTAGGATGCAGGGCTAAATTACCTTCTGTGACAGGGACGAAGGGCTATATTACCATCCTTGACTGGGACGGAGGACTATATTACCTTCTGTGACAGGGACGGAGGACTATATTACCCTATGTGACAGGGACGGTGAGCTATATTACCATCTGTGACAGGGACAAAGGGCTATATCACCATCTGTGACAGGGACAGAGGGTTATATTACCCTCTGTGACAGGGACAGAGGACTATATTACCATCTGTGACATGGACGGAGGACTATATTACCATCTGTGATAGGGACAGAGGGCTATATTACCGTCTGTTACAGGGATGGAGGGCTATATTACCTTCTGTGACAAGGACGGTGGGCTATATTACCGACTGTGACTTTGACGGAGGGCTATATTACCTTCTTTAAATAGGGACAGAGGGCTATATTACCTTCCTTTGATAGGGACAGAGGGCTATATTACCGTCTGTGACAGGGACGGAGGGCTATATTACCGTCTGTCACAGGGACTGAGAGCTATATTACCTACAGTGACAGACCCGGAGGGTTATATTACCTTCGGTGACAGACCCGGAGGGCTATATTACCTTCTGTGACTGAGACGGAGGGCTAAATTAATATCTGTGACAGGAAAGGAGGGCTATATTACCGTCAGTGACAGGGACGTAGGGCTATATTACCATCTGTGTCAGGGACGGATGGCTATATTACCATCTTTGGCAGGGACGGAGGAATATATTACCTTCTGTGACAGGAACGGAGGGCTATATTACCATCTGTGAAATGGACGGAGTGCTATATTACCTATGTGACAGGAACGGAGGGCTATATTACAATCTGTGACACGGAAGGAGGGCTTTATTACCATCTGTGACAGGGACAGACGGCTATATTACCATCTGTGACAGGGGCGGAGCGTTATATTTCCCTCTGTGATAGGGACGGAGGACTATATTACCATCTGTGACAGGGACGCAGGGCTATATTACCGTCTGTTACAGGGATGGAGGGTTATATTTCCGTCTGTGACAGGGACTGAGGTCTATATTAATATATGTGACATGGACCGAGGGCTATATTACCATCTTTTACAGGGACGGAGGATTATATTACCATCTGTTACAGCGACGGAGGGCTATATTACCTTCTGTGACTGGGACGGAAGACTATATTAATATCTGTGACAGGGACCGAGGGCTATATTACCATCTTTGACAAGGTCGGAGGTCTATATTACCATCTGTGACAGGGACGGAGAGCTATATTACCCTCTGTGACAGGGACAGGGGGCTATATTACCCTATGGACAGGGACGTAGAGCTATATTACCCTCTGTGACAGAGACAAAGGGCTATATTACCATCTGTGAGAGGGACGGAGGGCTATATTACCATCTGAGACAGGGACGGAGGGCTGTATTACCTTATGTGACAGGGACGGAGAGCTATATTATCCTCTGTGACATGGACGGAGGGCAATATTTCCTTCTATGAAAGGGACGGAGGGCAATATTAACATTTGTGATGGGGAAGAAGGGCTATATTACCATCTGTGACAGGGAACGGAGGGCTATATTACCATCTGAGACAGGGACGGAGAGCTATATTATCCTCTGTGACATGGACGGAGGGCTATATTACCATCTGTGACAGGGAAGGAGGGCTATATTACCATCTGTAACAGGAACGAAAGGATATATTACCATCTGTGACAGGGACGGAGGGTTATATTACCCTCTGTGATGAGGACGGAGGACTATATTACCATCTGTGACAGGAATGTTCAGCTATATTATCCTTTGTGACAGGGACGGATCGCTATATTACTTGCTGTGATAGGGAAGGAGGGCTATATTACCATCTGTGATGGTAACGGAGGGCTATATTACCCTCTGTGACGGGGACGGAGGGCTATACTACCGTCTGTGACAGGGGCGGAGGGCTATATTACCGTCAGTGACAGGGACGGAGGGCTATGTTACCCTCTGTGACTGGGATGCAGGGCTAAATTACCTTCTGTGACAGGGACGAAGGGCTATATTACCATCCTTGACAGGGACGGAGGACTATATAACCTTCTATGACAATAACGGAGGGCTATATTACCATCTCTGACAAGGACGGAGGGCTATATTACCATCTGTGATGGGGACGGATGACTATATTACCATTTGTGACAGGGACGGAAAGATATATTACCTTCTGTGACAGGGACGGAGGGCTATATTACCCTATATGACAAGGACGGTGAGCTATATTACCATCTGTGACTGGGACAAAGGGCTATATCACCATCTGTGACAGGGACGGAGGGTTATATTACCCTCTGTGACAGGGACAGAGGACTATATTACCATCTGTGACATGGACGGAGGGCTATATTACCGTCTGTCACAGGGACTGAGGGCTATATTACCTTCAGTGACAGACCCGGAGGGCTATATTACCTTCTGTGACTGAGACGGAGGGCTATATTAATATCTGTGACAGGGACAGAGGGCTATATTACCATCTTTGAAAGGGACGGACGACTATATTACCATCTGTGACAGGGACGGAGTGCTATATTACCCTCAGTGACAGGGACGGAGGGCTATATTACCCTATTTGACAGGGACGTAGAGCTATATTACTCTCTGTGACAGGGACAAAGAGCTATATTACCATCTGCGACAGAGACGGAGGACTATATTCCTCTCTGTGACAGGGACGGAGGACTATTTTACTCTCTGTGACAGGGACGGAGGGCAATATTACCTTCAATGAAAGGGACGGAGCGCAATATTAACATTTGTGATGGTGAAGAAGGGCTATATTACCATCTGTGACAGGGAAGGGATGGCTATATTACCATCTGTGACAGGGTCGGATGGCTATAAATTCGTCTTTGAAAGGAACGGAGGGCTATATTGCCATCCGTGACCGGGAAGGAGGGCTATATTACCGTCAGTGACAGGGACGTAGGGCTATATTACCCTCTGTGACTGGAACGCAGGGCTATATTACCATTTGTGAAAGGGACGGATGGCTATATTACCATCTTTGGCAGGGACGGAGGAATATATTACGTTCTGTGACCGGAACGGAGGGCTATATTACCATCTCTGACAAGGACGGAGGGCTATATTACCATCTGTTATGAGGACTGATGACTAAATTACCATCTGTGACAGGTACGGAGAGCTATATTACCTTCTGTGACCGGGACGGCGGGCTATATTACCCTATGTGACAGGGGCGCTGAGCTATATTACCCTCTGTGACAGGGACAAAGGGCTATATTACCATCTGTGACAAGGACGGAGGACTATATTACCCTGTGACAGGGACGGAGGGCTATATTACCATCTGTGACAGGGACGGAGGGCTATATTACCGTCTGTTACTGGGACAGAGGGTCTATATTGCTGTCTGTGATAGGGACGGAGGGCAATATTACTGTCTGTGACAGTGACGGAGGGCTATATTACCGTCTGTGACATGGAACGGAGGGCTATATTACCGTCTGTGACAGGGAACGGAGGCCTATATTACCCTCTGTGACATTGACGGAGGGCTATATTGCAATCTATGACAAGGACGGAGGACTATATTACCCTGTGACAGGGACGGAGGGCTATATTACCATCTGTGACAGGGACGGAGGGCTATATTACATTCAATGAAAGGGACGGAGGGGAATATAACATTTGTGATGGGGAAGAAGGGCTATATTACCATCTGTGACAGGGAGGAAGCAATATATTACCTTCTGTGATAGGGACGGAGGGCTATATTTCCATCTGTGATGGGGACGGAGGCCTATATTACCCTCTGTGACAGGGACGGAGGGATATATAGCCGTCTGTGACAGGGACGAAGGGCTATATTACCGTTTGTGACAGGCACGGAGGGCTATATTACCGTCTGTTACTGGGACAGAGGGTCTATATTGCTGTCTGTGATAGGGACGGAGGGCAATATTACTGTCTGTGACAGTGACGGAGGGCTATATTACCGTCTGTGACTTGGAACGGAGGGCTATATTACCGTCTGTGACAGGGAACGGAGGCCTATATTACCCTCTGTGACATTGACGGAGGGCTATATTGCAATCTATGACAGGGATGGAGGACTATATTACCATCTGTGACAGGGACGGAGGGCTATATTACATTCAATGAAAGGGACGGAGGGGAATATAACATTTGTGATGGGGAAGAAGGGCTATATTACCATCTGTGACAGGGAGGAAGCAATATATTACATTCTGTGATAGGGACGGAGGGCTATATTTCCATCTGTGATGGGGACGGAGGCCTATATTACCCTCTGTGACAGGGACGGAGGGATATATAGCCGTCTGTGACAGGGACGAAGGGCTATATTACCATCTGTGACAGGGAGGAAGCAATATATTACCTTCTGTGATAGGGACGGAGGGCTATATTTCCATCTGTGATGGGGACGGAGGCCTATATTACCCTCTGTGCCAGGAACGGAGTGCTATATTACCCTCTGTGACAGGGACAGAGGACTATATTACCACCTGTGACAGGGACGGCGGACTACATTACCATCTGTGACAGGGACGGTGAACTATATTACCATCTGTGACATGGACGGTGGACTATATTACGATCTGTGACAGGGACGGAAGACTATATTACCATCTGTGACAGGGTCAAAGGGCTATATTATCATCTGTGACAATGATGGAAGGCTATATTATCATCTGACAGGGACGGAGGGGTATATTACCCTCTGTGACTGAGACGGAGGGCAATATTACCATCTGTGACAGGGATGGATGACTATATTACCATCTGTGACAGGGACGGTGGACTATATTACCATCTGTGACAGGGACGAATGGCTATATTTCCATCTGTTCCAGGGACAGAGAGCTATATTACCATCTGTGAAAGAGACGGAGGTCTATATTACCATCTGTGACAGGGACGGATGGCTATATTAACATTTATGATGGGGAAGAAGGGCTATATTATCATCTGTGACCGGGACGGAGAGCTATATTACTATCTGTGACAGGGACGGATGCATATAATACCGTCTGTGACGGGAACGGAGGGCTATATTACCACCTCTGACAGGGACGTAGGGCTATATTACCACCTGTGATAGAGACGAAGGGCTATATTACCATCTATGAAAAGGACAGAGGACTATATTACCATCTGTGACATAGGCGGAGGGCTATATTACCATCTGTGACAGGGACGGAGGGCTATATTACCATCTGTGGCACGCATGCAGGACTATATTACCATCTGTGACAGGGACGGAGGGCTATATTACCTCTGTGACAGGAACGGAGGGCTGTATTACCCTCTGTGACAGGGACGGAGAACTATATTACCGTCTGTGACAGGGACGGAGGGCTATATTACCCTTTGTGACAGGCACGGAGGGCTATTTTACCATCTGTGACTGGGATGAAGGGCTATATTACCATCTGTGACAGGGACAGAGGGCTATATTACCATCTGTGACAGGGACGGAGGGATATATTACCGCCTGTGACAGTTGATGGAGGGCTATATTTCCCTCTGACAGATACGGAGGGCTATATTACCCTCTGTGACAGGTACGGAGGACTATATTACCTTCTGTGACAGGGACGGAGGACTATATTACCATCTGTGACAGCAACGGTCAGCTATATTACCCTTTGTGACAGGAACGGAGCGCTATATTACCCTCTGTGATAAGGACGGAGGCAATATTACCATTTGTGATAAGGAAAGAGGGCTATATTACCATCTGTGACAGGAACGGATAATTATATTACCCTCTGTGACAGTGACGGAGGACTATATTAGTCTGTTAAAGGGACAGAGGACTATAATACTATCTGTGACAGGGACGAAGGACTATATTACCACCTGTGACAGGGGCGGAGGGCTATATTACCATCTATGAAAGGGACGGAGGACTATATTACCATCTGTGACAGGGACGGAGGGCTATATTACCATCTGTGACAGGGACGGAGGGCTATATTACCATCTGTGACAGAACTACTAAATTCAACTAATGAGGTGGTAGAGGTACTTGGAATTAAGGTAGAGAAACTAAACCAAATTATTATTCTAATATATAAACCGCCAGATACAACGTTTGAGGAATTCACAGAGCATATGCACAAAATAGAGAACATACTTGATAACCTAGCAAACCCAGCTCCAGATATTATCTTCCTTGGAGATTTCAATTTACCAAGTTTAAGATGGAGAATGGCAAACACAAATATCATTAGCAGGGAATGACCCGGGAAATAACCAACCACAGGTCATAGAACTTTTAAGATTCGTTGATAAAACTCGCTCAATCAACAGATTTCAGAATCAACTAGGAACGAAAACACACTAGACTTGTTATTCACAAACAATGATGAACTAATCAGAGACATAACAATCTCAGATACTTCATACTCAGAAAATAAGCTCATTGAAGTGCGAACTAGCATAAATAACGGTAGTAGGTCTAAGAGACCCAACAAACGAGAAGGAATATTCAATCAATTCAATTTCAACAATAAGAGGATTGACTGGGAAAAAAATAATTGTAATCCTTGCAACCATTCAATGGCAGACGGTCTTAAGCGACAAAACTCCCACACAAAGAATAGCTCAACTGACAGCTGAAGCTTACAAGGTCTGCTTGAAGCACGTGCCTATGAGGAGAGGCAGAAAGAGGACCACTCTAGAAAGAGAACGCAGACGACTGTACAGGAGAAGGAAAAAAATAACGGAAATGCTTCGGCAGACACAACTATCACAAACAAGGAAAATAAGCCTAAGCAGGGAGATCGAAGAAATAGAACAAACGTTGAAGCGATCATATGAGTCTGAGGAAATGGAATTGGAACCGAAAACTATGCTAGAGATAAGGAAAAATCCGAAATATTTTTTCATATTATTACGGCCCTATTGGGTCGCAACTGGGTTCTTTCTCTGATGTTAGTAGAGTTTGGGTATCCGGCCCCAAGCTAGTAGTGGCTTTCAAGGGGTGCGTTCCATAACGCAAGTAAATTAAAGGGGAAGGGAGACAAAGGCACTAAACTTAAATATATAATTACCATCACCAATAAATAACTATATAAATTATCACACGGGGGGGTATAAACACTGTTATATACAATATGGTCTTCCTCTGAAGACGCAGAGTGTTCCACTGTGCTCAACGATGCTTAGCCCTTGGTCCTCTTGTGGCCTTACGATGAATCCTTCGATTCTCTCGAGTCTACCCCGGCCAGCCAAAACACAGTTCCAATGGGGGCACCGTCGTGGAGGCCTACAACCACAAATCCAGCCTGTAGCTGGCAGGTTCCAATCAGTTCCGCTGGTTAGGCCACTCCACGACCGATACTAGGGTTGCGAGCCCTAGGCAGGAGCCTCGTGTGATTTCACAGATCACTCTCCTCACCACAACACCCCAGTGGCTAGTCTTCTCCACCAGTCAGCCCCGGGTACGACAATCCCTGGTTCTGCCACCTCACAGGCAGGCTAACACAACAGTGTTCATCCGGGGGGGGGGGTGACTCACAGTTTCAGCAGCAAATGCGTGGAGGTTCTACAGCTGCCTTGGGTAGACTGATCCACTGTCCGATTCAGCAGTCCCAGGTCAACTCTGTAATCAGACACATCATCAGTACTAGTTACAATCTAGGGCACCTCACTTACAAGCTTAGACACAAACGCCCACCTATCCACTCCATAGATGGCATTGCTGTCTAAGCGTCACCTCACCAGAGGTCAGCAGCGGCTATGTTATGAGCTGATCAGGACAGGAAACCAGCCTCTGTGGCCGGTATATCTCGTCCTCACTAGATGGCGTTGTCCATTTGGAGGGGGTTTCGGGAGCTGACCCACAGATGGCGTGGTCGTCACAGCTCAGTGCTCGGACGCTGGGCTCGGGTCCATAACACATATACGCAAAATCCAAATTCAAAACCTCGACCAGTATTGGACCGTTAATTACAAATGAAGGTACGTACACAGAGGACAACAAAGAGATTAGTGAAATTCTAAGAAGTCAGTATGAGGCTATGTTTAGCACACCAATAAACAACATGAAAGTTGATGACCCAGACAGCTTCTTTATGAATGACATTCAAGCAGCAGATAATATAACGGATATTACCACAAACTCGGAAGACTTTGAAAGAGAAATTGACAATATGCCTATGCACTCACCTCCTATGCCTGATTCATGGAATTGAATATTCATAAAGAAATGTAAAGTACCAGTAGCGAGAGCACTCAGCGTAATATGGAGAAAGAGCCTGGATACAGGGGAGATACCAGCAGCACTTAAATCTGCAGATATAGCTCTGTTGCACAAGGGGGGGGGGGAGTAAAGCCTTGTCAAAAAATTATAGACCAGTTGCACTAACATCACACATAATAAAAGTGTTTGAAAGAGTGATTAGGAATCAAATTTCTAGTTTTATGGAAAACAATTAATTGCACAATCCAGGACAACATGGATTTAGAGCGGGAAGATCCTGTCAATCACAGTTACTCAACCACTATGACAAAATCACAGAATCCCTAGAAGAAAAGCAAAATGCAGATGCTGTATACACAGACTTAGCAAAGGCGTTCGACAAATGTTACCATGGGGTGATAGCTCAAAATGAGGTCAATGGGAATAACTGGAAAAGTAGGACGCTGGATACTCAATTTCCTGTCGAACACAACACAAAGAGTAACAGTCAATCAGATAAAATCGAGTCCAAGCGATGTTAAAAGCTCTGTACCTCAAGGTACAGTCCTTGCATCGCTACTGTTCCTTATTCTCATATCTGATATAGACAAAAATACACGTCACAGCTTCGTGTCGTCCTTTGCAGATGACACAAAAATCAGCATGAAAATTACCTCTGCTGAAGACATTGAAAACCTACGAGCAGATGTCAACAAAGTTTTCGATTGGGCAGCAGAAAATAACATGATGTTTAACAGTGATAAATTTCAGGTACTCAGGTACGGCAAAAATGAGGATCTGAAACATAATACAGGGTACAAAACACAATCGAATCTTCCCATAGTAGAAAAACAGCATGTCAAGGATTTGGGAATAATGATGTCCGACGATCTAACGTTTAGGGAGCATAACCAAGCAAATATCGCGTCAGCCAGAAAAATTATCTGATGGATTACGAGAACTTTCAAATCCAGGGAACCCATCACAATGGTTGTACTCTTCAAGTCACTTGTGTTTTCCCGTCTTGAGTACTGCTCAGTACTCACTTCCCCCTTCAGAGCAGGAGAGATTGCTGAAATAGATGGAATACAGAGAACATATACGGCACGCATAGACGAGATTAAACACCTAAATTATTGGGATCGTCTCAAAGCTCTCCAAATGTACTCTCTATAAAGGAGACGAGAGAGATACCAAATAATATACACATGGAAAATACTGGAGGGCCAGGTCCCAAATCTACACAGTAAAATAACAACGTACTGAAGTGAACGATATGGAAGAAAATGCAAGATTGAACCAGGGAAGAGCAGACGTGCCATAGGCACAATCAAAGAACACTGTATACACATCAGAGGTCCGCGGTTGTTCAAAGTCCTCCCAGCGACTATAAGAAATATTGCTGGAACAACTGTGGACATCTTCAAGTGAAAACGGGGCTGTTTTCTCAGAGAAGTTCCGGATCAGCCGGGCTGTGGTGGGTATGTGGCCCTGCTGGCCGCTCCAAGCAACAGCCTGATGGACCAAACTCTGACAAGTCGAGTCTGGCCTCGGGCCGGGCTTGGGGAGTAGAAGAACTCCCAGAACCCCCATCAAGCAGGGACGGAGGACTATATTACCACCTGTGACAGGAACGGTCAACTATATTACCCTTTGTGACAGGAATGGAGCGCTATATTACCCTCTGTGATAGGGATAGAGGGCTATATTACAATCTGTGATGGGGAAGTAGGACAATATTACCTTCTGTGATAGGGACGGAGGACTATATTACCATCTGTGACAGGAACAGAGGACTATATTACCATCTGTGACGGGACGGAGGGCTATATTACCCTCTGTGACAGGGACGGAGGGCTATATTACAATCTGTGACAGGGACGGAGGACTATATTACCATCTGTGACAGGGACGGAAGACCATATTACCATCTGTGACAGGGACAGAGGACTATATTACCATCTGTGACAGGAACGGTCAGCATTTTTACCATCTGTGACAGGGACGGAAGGGTATATTATCTTCTGTGATAGGGACGGAAGGCTATATTACCCTCTGTGTCAGGGACGGAGGGCTATTTTACAATCTGTGACAGGGAAGGAGGACTATATTACCATCTGTGACAGGGACGGAGGACTATATTACCATCTGTGACAGGGGACGGAAGGCTATATTACCCTCTGTGTCAGGGACGGAGGGCTATTTTACAATCTGTGACAGGGACGGAGGGCTATATTACAATCTGTGACAGGGACGGAGGACCATATTACCATCTGTGTCAGGGACGGAGGACTATATTACCATCTGTGACAGGAACGGTCTGCATTTTTACCATCTGTGACAGGGACGGAAGGGTATATTATCTTCTGTGATAGCGACGGAAGGCTATATTACCATTTGTTACTGGGACGGAGGGTTATATTACCATCTGTGACTGGGACGGAGAGCTATATTGCCATCTGTGAAAGAGACGGAGGGCTACATTACCATCTGTAACAGGGATGGAGGCCTACATTACCATCTGTGACTGGGACGGAGGATTATATTTCCATCTGTGACAGGGACGGAGGGCTATATTACCATCTGTGACAGGGACGGAGGACTATATTACTATCTGTGACAGGGACGGCGGGCTATATTACCATCTGTGACAGGGACGGAGGGATATATTACCATCTGTGACAGGGACGGCGGGCTATATTACCATCTGTGACAGGGACGGAAGGCTATATTACCATCTGTGACAGGGACGGAGGCGGCGCACCAGCTTACGCAGCCCTCGCCCCAGACAGTGCGTCTGGCTGCCACCAACAAGCGGGATTATTGGAAGTCGTTGCCCATCGAACACCGCTGGGCGCTCTGGTCCACCTTTAGCGTCGCCAACGAGAGTACCGGGTAAGTCTTGCTCCTTCTCTCTGTTGTTACTGTTGCTGCTGCTGTTGTTACTGTTGCTGCTGTTGATACTGTTGCTGCTGTTGTTACTGTTGCTGCTGGTGTTACTGTTGCTGCTGCTGCTGTTGTTACTGTTGCTGCTGCTGTTGTTACTGTTGCTGCTGTTGTTACTGTTGCTGCTGTTGTTACTGTTGCTGCTGGTGTTACTGTTGCTGCTGCTGCTGTTGTTACTGTTGCTGCTGTTGTTATTGTTGCTGCTGTTGTTACTGTTGCTGCTGTTGTTACTGTTGCTGCTGTTGTTACTGTTGCTGCTGCTGTTATTACTGTTGCTGTTGTTGTTACTGTTGCTGCTGCTGTTATTACTGTTGCTGCTGCTTTTGTTACTGTTGCTACTGTTGCTGCTGTTGTTACTGTTGCTGCTGTTGTTACTGTTACTGCTGCTGTTGTTATTGTTGCTGCTGTTGTTACTGTTGCTACTGTTGCTGCTGTTGTTACTGTTGCTACTGTTGCTGCTGTTGTTACTGTTGCTGCTGTTGTTACTGTTGCTGCTGTTGTTACTGTTGGTGCTGCTGTTGTTGCTGTAGCTGGTGTTGTTACTGTTGCTACTGTTGTTACTGTTGCTGCTGTTGTTACTATTGCTGCTGCTATTACTGTTGCTGCTGCTGTTGTTACTGTTGCTGCTGTTGTTACTGTTGCTGCTGGTGTTACTGTTGCTGCTGCTGTTGTTACTGTTGCTACTGTTGTTATTGTTGCTGCTGTTGTTACTTTTGCTGCTGTTGTTACTGTTGCTTCTGTTGTTACAGTTGCTGCTGCTGTTGTTACTGTTGCTGCTGTTGTTACTGTTGGTGCTGTTGTTACTGTTGCTGCTGTTGTTACTGTTCCTGCTGTTGTTACTGTTGCTACTGTTGTTACTATTGCTGCTGTTGTTACTGTTGCTGCTGTATTTACTGTTGGTGGTGCTGCTGGTACTGTTGCTGCTCGTGTTGTTACTGTTGCTGCTGTTGTTACTGTTGTTGATGTTGTTACTGTTGCTGCTGTGTTTACTGTTGGTGGTGCTGTTGGTACTGTTGCTGCTGTTGGTACTGTTGCTGCTGTTACTGATGCTGCTGTATTTACTGTTGGTGGTGCTGTTGGTACTGTTGCTGCTGCTGTTGTTACTGTTGCTGCTGCTGTTGTTACTGTTGCTGCTGCTGTTGCTACTGTTGTTACTGTT
This sequence comes from Procambarus clarkii, assembly GCF_040958095.1. Classification (NCBI taxonomy): domain Eukaryota; kingdom Metazoa; phylum Arthropoda; class Malacostraca; order Decapoda; family Cambaridae; genus Procambarus; species Procambarus clarkii. The sequence continues at coordinate 33,353,347 of NC_091199.1, forward strand.
GTTGCTGTTGTTACTGTTAATGCTGTTGTTTCTGTTGCTGCTGCTGTTGCTGTTGCTGCTGTTGTTACTGTTGTTGCTGTTGTTACTGTTGATGCTGTTGTTTCTGTTGCTGCTGTTGTTACTATTGCTGCTGTTGTTTCTGTTGCTACTATTATTACTGTTGCTGCTGCTATTGTTACTGTTGCTGCTGTTGTTACTGTTGCTGCTGTTATTTCTGTTGGTGCAGTTGTTTCTGTTGCTGCTGTTGTTACTGTAGTGCTGCTGCGGCTGTTGTTACTGTTTCTCCTGGTGTTACTGTTGCTGCTGTTGTTACTGTTGCTCCTGTTGTTACTGCTGGTGGTGCTGCATTTGTTGCTGTTGTTGCTGTTTTTACTGTGGCTGCTGCTGTTCTTACTGTTTCTGCTGTTGGTTCTGTTGCTGGTGCTGCATTTGGTGCTGCTGTGGTTACTGTTGCTGGTGATGTTGTTAATATTGTTGCTGCTGTTGTTACTGTTGTTGATACTGTTGCTGCTCTTGTGACATCATCACCACCAGCACCTGCAACAGTAACACTAGCAGCAACAGTAACAACAGCATCAGCACGAACAACAGTAGCACCACCAACAATAACAACAGCAGCACCAGTAACAGAAGCAGCAGCAATAACAACAGCAGCAAAAGCAACAGTAACAAAAGCAGCATCAACAACAGTAACAACAAATACAGCAGCTGTTGGTACTTTTTCTGGTGCTGCTGTTATTACTGTTGCAGGTGCAGATGTTGTTACTGTTGGTGGCGCTGCTGTTCTTTCTGTTGTTTTTGGTGCTGTTGTTATTGTTGCTGGTCGTGTTACTTTTGATGGTGCTGCTGTTATTACTGTTGCTGCTGTTGTTACTTTTGCTGCTGAAGTTACTGTTGTTGCTGTTGTTCTTGTTGCTGCTGTTGTTATTATTGCTGCTGTTGATACTGTTGCTGTTGTTTTTACTGTTGCTGATTTTTTACTATTGCTGGTGTAGTTACTGTTGCTTGTGCTGCTGTTGTTACTGTTGCTAGTGTTGTTGTTGTTAATATTTCTGGTGCTGCTGTTGCTACTGTTGCTGCCTTTGTTACTGTTGCTGCTGTTGTTACTGTTGGTACTGTTGTTACTGTTCGTGAAGCTGCTGTTGTTACGGTTGTTGGGACTGCTGTTTTTGTTACTGTTGCTCTCGTGCTGTTGTTACTGTTAGTACTGATGTTACTGTTGCTTCTGTTGTTACTGTTGCTCGTTCTGCTGCTGTTACTGATTGTGGTGTGCTGTTGATACTGTTTTGTTGCTGCTGTTGTTACTGTTGCTGGTGCTGTTATTGGTACAGTTGGTACTGTTGCTGCTGTTGTTACTGTTGCTGGTGCTAATGCTGTGGTTTTTCTTTCTGTTTGCTATTGGTGGTGCTGTTGTTGTTACTGTTGCTGGTGCTGCTGTTAATACTATTGTTGGTGCTGCTGTTGTTGCTGGTACTGTTTTGTTACTGTTGCTGGTGCTGCTGTTGTTACTGTTGCTGGTGTTTCTGTTGTTACTGTTGTTGTTTCTGTGGTTGCTGCAGTTGTTACTGTTGCTGCGGCTGTTACTATTAGTGGTGCTGCTGTTGTTACTGTTACTGCTGTTGTTACTGTTGCTGCTGTTGTTACTGTTGCTGCTGTTGTTACTGTTGCTGCTGTTTTTACTGTTGCTGGAGCTCCTGTTGTTACTGTTGCAGGTGCTGCATTTGGTTCTGTTGTTGGTGCTGCTTTTGTTACTGTTGCTGCTATTGTTACTGTTGCTCTTTTTACTGTTGTTGCTGTTGTTGCTGTTGCTGCTGTTGTTACTGTTGCTGGTGATGCAGTTGGTTCTGTTACTGGTGCTGCTTTTGTTACTCATTCTAGTGCAGCTGTTGTTACTGTTGCTGCTGTTGTTACTGTTGCTGGTGTTGCTGTTGTTACTGTTGGTGATGCTGCTGTAGTTTTTGTTGTTGCTACTGTTGGTGGTTCTGTTGTTACTGTTTCTGTTGTTGTTACTGTTCGTCGTACTGCTGTTGTTACTGACACTGTTGTTGTTATTAATGCTGCTGTTGTTCCTGTTGGTGGTGCAATTGTTGTTCGTGCTGCTGCTGTTGTTACTGTTGCTTCTGCTGTTGTTACTGTCCCTGCTGTTGTTACTGTTGTTCGTGCTGCTGCTGTTGTTACTGTTGCTGCTGTTGTTACTGTTGCTGCTGTTGTTACTGTTGCTGCTGGTGTTACTGTTGCTGCTGCTGCTGTTGTTACTGTTGCTGCTGCTGTTGTTACTGTTGCTGCTGTTGTTACTGTTGCTGCTGTTGTTACTGTTGCTGCTGGTGTTACTGTTGCTGCTGCTGCTGTTGTTACTGTTGTTGCTGTTGTTATTGTTGCTGCTGTTGTTACTGTTGCTGCTGTTGTTACTGTTGCTGCTGTTGTTACTGTTGCTGCTGCTGTTATTACTGTTGCTGTTGTTGTTACTGTTGCTGCTGCTGTTATTACTGTTGCTGCTGCTTTTGTTACTGTTGCTACTGTTGCTGCTGTTGTTACTGTTGCTGCTGTTGTTACTGTTTCTGCTGCTGTTGTTATTGTTGCTGCTGTTGTTACTGTTGCTACTGTTGCTGCTGTTGTTACTGTTGCTACTGTTGCTGCTGTTGTTACTGTTGCTGCCGTTGTTACTGTTGCTGCTGTTGTTACTGTTGGTGCTGCTGTTGTTGCTGTAGCTGGTGTTGTTACTGTTGCTACTGTTGTTACTGTTGCTGCTGTTGTTACTATTGCTGCTGCTATTACTGTTGCTGCTGCTGTTGTTACTGTTGCTGCTGTTGTTACTGTTGCTGCTGGTGTTACTGTTGCTGCTGCTGTTGTTACTGTTGCTACTGTTGTTATTGTTGCTGCTGTTGTTACTTTTGCTGCTGTTGTTACTGTTGCTTCTGTTGTTACAGTTGCTGCTGCTGTTGTTACTGTTGCTGCTGTTGTTACTGTTGGTGCTGTTGTTACTGTTGCTGCTGTTGTTACTGTTCCTGCTGTTGTTACTGTTGCTACTGTTGTTACTATTGCTGCTGTTGTTACTGTTGCTGCTGTATTTACTGTTGGTGGTGCTGCTGGTACTGTTGCTGCTCGTGTTGTTACTGTTGCTGCTGTTGTTACTGTTGTTGATGTTGTTACTGTTAATGCTGTGTTTACTGTTGGTGGTGCTGTTGGTACTGTTGCTGCTGTTGGTACTGTTGCTGCTGTTACTGATGCTGCTGTATTTACTGTTGGTGGTGCTGTTGGTACTGTTGCTGCTGCTGTTGTTACTGTTGCTGCTGCTGTTGTTACTGTTGCTGCTGCTGTTGTTACTGCTGATGCTGCTGTTGTTACTGTTGCTGTTACTGTTGCTACTGTTGTTACTGTTGTTGCTGTTGTTACTGTTAATGCTGTTGTTTCTGTTGCTGCTGCTGTTGCTGTTGCTGCTGTTGTTACTGTTGTTGCTGTTGTTACTGTTGATGCTGTTGTTTCTGTTGCTGCTGTTGTTACTATTGCTGCTGTTGTTTCTGTTGCTACTATTATTACTGTTGCTGCTGCTATTGTTACTGTTGCTGCTGTTGTTACTGTTGCTGCTGTTATTTCTGTTGGTGCAGTTGTTTCTGTTGCTGCTGTTGTTACTGTAGTGCTGCTGCGGCTGTTGTTACTGTTTCTCCTGGTGTTACTGTTGCTGCTGTTGTTACTGTTGCTCCTGTTGTTACTGCTGGTGGTGCTGCATTTGTTGCTGTTGTTGCTGTTTTTACTGTGGCTGCTGCTGTTCTTACTGTTTCTGCTGTTGGTTCTGTTGCTGGTGCTGCATTTGGTGCTGCTGTTGTTACTGTTGCTGGTGATGTTGTTAATATTGTTGCTGCTGTTGTTACTGTTGTTGATACTGTTGCTGCTCTTGTGACATCATCACCACCAGCACCTGCAACAGTAACACTAGCAGCAACAGTAACAACAGCATCAGCACGAACAACAGTAGCACCACCAACAATAACAACAGCAGCACCAGTAACAGAAGCAGCAGCAATAACAACAGCAGCAAAAGCAACAGTAACAAAAGCAGCATCAACAACAGTAACAACAAATACAGCAGCTGTTGGTACTTTTTCTGGTGCTGCTGTTATTACTGTTGCAGGTGCAGATGTTGTTACTGTTGGTGGCGCTGCTGTTCTTTCTGTTGTTTTTGGTGCTGTTGTTATTGTTGCTGGTCGTGTTACTTTTGATGGTGCTGCTGTTATTACTGTTGCTGCTGTTGTTACTTTTGCTGCTGAAGTTACTGTTGTTGCTGTTGTTCTTGTTGCTGCTGTTGTTATTATTGCTGCTGTTGATACTGTTGCTGTTGTTTTTACTGTTGCTGATTTTTTACTATTGCTGGTGTAGTTACTGTTGCTTGTGCTGCTGTTGTTACTGTTGCTAGTGTTGTTGTTGTTAATATTTCTGGTGCTGCTGTTGCTACTGTTGCTGCCTTTGTTACTGTTGCTGCTGTTGTTACTGTTGGTACTGTTGTTACTGTTCGTGAAGCTGCTGTTGTTACGGTTGTTGGGACTGCTGTTTTTGTTACTGTTGCTCTCGTGCTGTTGTTACTGTTAGTACTGATGTTACTGTTGCTTCTGTTGTTACTGTTGCTCGTTCTGCTGCTGTTACTGATTGTGGTGTGCTGTTGATACTGTTTTGTTGCTGCTGTTGTTACTGTTGCTGGTGCTGTTATTGGTACAGTTGGTACTGTTGCTGCTGTTGTTACTGTTGCTGGTGCTAATGCTGTGGTTTTTCTTTCTGTTTGCTATTGGTGGTGCTGTTGTTGTTACTGTTGCTGGTGCTGCTGTTAATACTATTGTTGGTGCTGCTGTTGTTGCTGGTACTGTTTTGTTACTGTTGCTGGTGCTGCTGTTGTTACTGTTGCTGGTGTTTCTGTTGTTACTGTTGTTGTTTCTGTGGTTGCTGCAGTTGTTACTGTTGCTGCGGCTGTTACTATTAGTGGTGCTGCTGTTGTTACTGTTACTGCTGTTGTTACTGTTGCTGCTGTTGTTACTGTTGCTGCTGTTGTTACTGTTGCTGCTGTTTTTACTGTTGCTGGAGCTCCTGTTGTTACTGTTGCAGGTGCTGCATTTGGTTCTGTTGTTGGTGCTGCTTTTGTTACTGTTGCTGCTATTGTTACTGTTGCTCTTTTTACTGTTGTTGCTGTTGTTGCTGTTGCTGCTGTTGTTACTGTTGCTGGTGATGCAGTTGGTTCTGTTACTGGTGCTGCTTTTGTTACTCATTCTAGTGCAGCTGTTGTTACTGTTGCTGCTGTTGTTACTGTTGCTGGTGTTGCTGTTGTTACTGTTGGTGATGCTGCTGTAGTTTTTGTTGTTGCTACTGTTGGTGGTTCTGTTGTTACTGTTTCTGTTGTTGTTACTGTTCGTCGTACTGCTGTTGTTACTGACACTGTTGTTGTTATTAATGCTGCTGTTGTTCCTGTTGGTGGTGCAATTGTTGTTCGTGCTGCTGCTGTTGTTACTGTTGCTTCTGCTGTTGTTACTGTCCCTGCTGTTGTTACTGTTGTTCGTGCTGCTGCTGTTGTTACTGTTGCTTCTGCTGTTGTTACTGTCCCTGCTGTTGTTACTGTTGCTGCTGGTGTTACTGTTGCTGGTGCTGGTGCTGTTGTTACTGTTGCTGCTGTGTTTACTGTTGCTGATGCTGCTGTTTTGATTGTAGTTGTTACTTCTGCTGTTGTTACTGTTCCTGCTGTTGTTACTATTGCTGGTTCATGCAGTTGGTGCTGTTGTTGGTGCTGTTGTTGGTACTTTTTCTGGTGCTACTGTTGTTACTCTTAAGGGGGCTGCTGTTGTTATGGTTGCTGGTGCAGCTGTTGTTACTGTTGGTGGCACTGCTGTTGTTTCTGTTGTTCGTGCTGATGTTATTGTTGCTACTGTTGTTATGGTTGCTGGTGCAGCTGTTGTTTCTGTTGTTGTTGGTGTTGTTGTTATTGTTGCTATTGTTGTTATTGTTGCTGGTCGTGTTACTGTTGATGGTGCTGCTGTTATTAATGTTGCTGCTGTAGTTACTGTTGTTATTGTTGCTGCTGTTAATACTGTTGCTGTTGTTTTTACTGTTGCTGTTGTTTTTACTGTTGTTGGTGTTGTTACTGTTGCTAGTGTTGCTGTTGTTAATATTGCTGGAGCTGCTGTTGTTACTGTTGCTGCTTTTGTTACTGTTGCTGCTGTTCTTACTGTTGGTACTGTTGTTACTGTTCGTGGAGCTGCTGTTGCTACAGTTGTTGGGACTGCTGTTTTTTATTACTGTTTCTCTCGTGCTGTTGTTACTGTTGCTTCTGTTGTTACTTCTGTGGTTCTGCTGTTGTTACTGTTTGTGGTGCTGCTGCTGATACTGTTTTGGTGCTGCTGTTATTACTGTTGCTGGTGCTGCAGCTGTTTGCTATTGGTGGTGCTGTTGTTGTTACTGTTGCTGGTGCTGCTGTTAATACTATTGTTGGTGCTGCTGTTGTTGCTGGTGCTGTTCTGTTACTGTTGCTGGTGCTGCTGTTGTTACTCTTTCTGGTGCTGCTATTGTTACTGTTGCTGGTGTTTCTGTTGTTACTGTTGTTGGTGCTGCTGTTGTTTCCTTTGTTGGTGCTGTTGTTACTTTTGCTGCTGTTGTTACTGTTAGTGGTGCTCCTGTTGTTACTGTTACTGCTGTTGTTACTGTTGCTACTGTTGGTGGTGCTGCTTTTGTTGCCGTTGTTGCTGTTGGTGGTGCTTCTTATGTTACTGTTGTTGGTGTAGCTGCTGCTGTTACTGTTGCTAGTGCTGCTGTTGCTGCTGTTATTACTGTTGTTGCTTTGTTACTGTTGCTGCTATTGTCACTGTTGATGTTGATACTGTTGCTGCTGTTGTTACTCTTGCTGCTTTTTTTACTGTTGCTGGAGCTCCTGTTTTTACTGTTGCTAGTGCTGCAGTTGGATCTGTTGTTGGTGCTGCTGTTGGTACTGTTGCTGCTATTTTTATTGTTGTTACTGACACTGTTGTTGCTATTGTTGCTGCTGTTGTTACTGTTGCTGTTGTTTTTACTATTGCTGCTGTTTTTACTGTTGCTGGATTTGTTACTGTTGCTAGTGTTGCTGTTGTTAATATTGCTAGTGCTGCTGTTGTTACTGTTGGTACTGTTGTTACTGTTCGTGGAGCTGTTGTTATTACGGTTGTTGGGACTGCTGTTTTTGTTACTGTTACTCTCGTGCTGTTGTTACTGTTGCTTCTGTTGTTATTGTTGCTGGTTTTGCTGTTGTTACTGTTTGTGGTGCTGCTGTTGATACTGTTTTGGTGCTACTGTTGTTACTGTTGCTGGTGCCGCTGCTGGTGTTACTGTTGCTGGTGCCGCTGCTGTTGTTTTTCTTTCTGTTTGCTATTGGTGGTGCTGTTGTTGTTACTGTTGCTGGTGCTGCTGTTGATACTATTGTTGGTGCTGCTGTTGTTGCTGGTGCTGTTTTGTTACTGTTGCTGGTGCTACTGTTGTTACTTTTTCTGGTCCTGCTGTTGTTACTGTTGCTGTTGTTTTTCTTTCTGTTTGCTATTGGTGGTGCTGTTGTTGTTGCTGTTGTTGTTACTGTTGCTGGTATTTCTGTTGTTTCTGTTGTTGGTGCAGTTGTTATTGTTGCTGCTGTTGTTACTGTTGGTGGTCCTGCTTTTGTTGCTGCTGCTGCTGTTGTTATTGTTCGTGGTGCTGCTTATGTTACTTTTGTTGGTGTTGCTGCTGTTGTTACTGTTGCTAGTGCTGCTGTTGATACTGTTGCTGGTGCTGCTGTGTTACTGTTGTTGCTTTGTTACTGTTGCTGCTATTGTTACTTTTGGTTCTGCTGCTGTGGTTACTGTTGTTGGTGCTTCTGCCGTTGTTTCTGTTGCTACAGCTGTAGTTACTGTTGCTGCTGCTGTTGTCACTGTTGCTGCTGTTGTTACTGTTACTGATGGTGATACTGTTGCTGCTGCAGCTGTTGTTTTTCTTGCTGGTGCTGCTACTGTTGTTGTTGTTGCTGGTACTGCTGTTATTACTGGTGATGCTGTTGTTACTGCTGCTGCTGTTGTTAATGCTGGAGGTGCTGCTGTTGTTATTGTTGCTGCTGTTGATATTGTTGCTGCTGTTGTTACTGTTCCTGCTCTTGTTATTGTTGATTCTGCTGTTACTGTTGTTGCTATTGTTAATGTTTCCGCTGTTGTTATTGTTGCTGATGTTGTACTGTTGCTGCTGTTGTTATTATTGCTGATGTAGTTATTATTGCTGCTGCTGTTACTGTTGCTGATGTTACTGTTACTGTTGTTACTATTACTGGTGCTACTGTTGTTACTGTTGCTGCTGTTCTTATTTTTGGTGTTGTTGTTTTTGTTGCTGCTGTTGTTACTGTTGCTGCTATTGTTACTGTTGATGTGTTGTTACTGTTGCTGGTGCTGCTGTTGTTACTGTTGCTGGTGCTGCTGTTGTTACTGTTCCTGGTACTGCTGTTGATACTGTTGCTGCTGTTGTTACTGTTGCTGCTGCTGTTTTTACTGTTATTGCTGCTGCTGTTGTTGTTACTGTTGCTGCTGCTGGTGTTACTTTTGCTACTGTTATTACTGTTTCTTTTGCTACTGTTGCTGATGTTGTTACTGTTACTGTTGTTGTTACTGTTGCTGGTGTTGTTACTTATGTTTGTGCTGCTCTTGTTACTGTTACTGGTGCTACTGTTGTTACTGTTGCTGCTGTTGTTGTTTTTGGTGCTGATGTTTTTGTTGCTGCTGTTGTTACTGTTGATGCTGTTGTTATTGTTGCTGGTGCTGCTGTTGTTACTGTTGCTGGTACTGATGTTGATACTGTTGCTGCTGTTGTTACTCACACCACCCTCCACCATCACCACCCACACCACCCCTCCACCACCACTATCCACACCACCCTCCACCATCACCACCCACACCACCCTCCACCATCACCACCCACACCACCCTCCACCATCACCACCCACACCACCCTCCACCATCACCACCCACACCACCCTCCACCATCACCACCCACACCACCCTCCACCACCACCACCCACACCACCCTCCACCATCACCACCCACACCAACCTCCACCATCACCACCCACACCACCCCTCCACCACCACCCTCCACCACCACCATCCACACCACCCCACCACCACCACCACCCACAACACCCTCCACCACCACCACCCACACCAACCTCCACCATCACCACCCACACCACCCCTCCACCACCAACCTCCACCATCGTCACCCACACCACCCCTCCACCACCACCATCCACACCACCCCTCCACCACCACCACCCACAACACCCTCCACCACTACCACCCACACCACCCCTCCACCACCACCACCCACACCACCCCTCCACCACCACCCTCCACCACCACCATCCACACCACCCCTCCACCACCACCACCCACAACACCCTACACCACCACCACTCACACCACCTTCCACCATCACCACCCACACCACCCTCCACCACCACCACCCACACCACCCTCCACCACCACCACCCACACCACCCTCCACCACCACCACTCACACCAACCTCCACCATCACCACCCACACCACCCCTCCACCACCACCACCCACACCACCCCTCCACCACCACCACCCACACCACCCCTCCACCATCACCACCAACACCACCCCTCCACCACCACCACCCACACCACCCTCCACCACCACCACCCACACCACCCCTCCACCACCACCCCCCACACCATCCCTCCACCACCACCACCCACACCACCCCTCCACCACCACCACCCACACCACCCTCCACCACCACCACCCACACCACCCTCCACCACCACCACTCACACCACCCCTCCACCACCACCACCCACACCATCCCTCCACCACCACCACCCACACCACCCCTCCACCACCACCACCCACACCACCCTCCACCACCACCACCCACACCACCCCTCCACCACCACCACCCACACCACCACCACCCACCACCACCCACACCACCCTCCACCACCACCACCCCTCCACCACCACCACCAACACCACCCCTCCACCACCACCACCCACACCACCCCTCCACCATCACCACCCACACCACCCTCCACCATCACCACCCACACCACCCCTCCACCACCACCACCACCCACACCACCCTCCACCATCACCACCCACACCACCCCTCCACCACCACCACCAACACCACCCCTCCACCACCACCACCCACACCACCCCTCCACCACCACCACCAACACCACTCCTCCACCATCACCACCCACACCACCCCTCCACCACCACCACCACCCACACCACCCTCCACCATCACCACCCACACCACCCCTCCACCACCACCACCAACACCAACCCTCCACCACCACCACCCACACCACCCCTCCACCACCACCACCAACACCACCCCTCCACCATCACCACCCACACCACCCCTCCACTACCACCACCCACACCACCCCTCCACCACCACCACCACCCACACCACCCCTCCACCACCACCACCCACACCACCCTCCACCACCACCACCCACACCACCCTCCACCACCACCACTCACACCACCCCTCCACCACCACCACCCACACCATCCCTCCACCACCACCACCCACACCACCCCTCCACCACCACCACCCACACCACCCTCCACCACCACCACCCACACCACCCCTCCACCACCACCACCCACACCACCACCACCCACCACCACCCACACCACCCTCCACCACCACCACCCCTCCACCACCACCACCAACACCACCCCTCCACCACCACCACCCACACCACCCCTCCACCATCACCACCCACACCACCCTCCACCATCACCACCCACACCACCCCTCCACCACCACCACCACCCACACCACCCTCCACCATCACCACCCACACCACCCCTCCACCACCACCACCAACACCACCCCTCCACCACCACCACCCACACCACCCCTCCACCACCACCACCAACACCACTCCTCCACCATCACCACCCACACCACCCCTCCACCACCACCACCACCCACACCACCCTCCACCATCACCACCCACACCACCCCTCCACCACCACCACCAACACCAACCCTCCACCACCACCACCCACACCACCCCTCCACCACCACCACCAACACCACCCCTCCACCATCACCACCCACACCACCCCTCCACTACCACCACCCACACCACCCCTCCACCACCACCACTACCCACACCACCCCTCCACCACCACCACCAACACCACCCCTCCACCACCACCATCCACACCACCCCTCCACCACCACCACCCACAACACCCTCCACCACTACCACCCACACCACCCCTCCACCACCACCACCCACACCACCCCTCCACCACCACCCTCCACCACCACCATCCACACCACCCCTCCACCACCACCACCCACAACACCCTACACCACCACCACTCACACCACCTTCCACCATCACCACCCACACCACCCTCCACCACCACCACCCACACCACCCTCCACCACCACCACCCACACCACCCTCCACCACCACCACTCACACCAACCTCCACCATCACCACCCACACCACCCCTCCACCACCACCACCCACACCACCCCTCCACCACCACCACCCACACCACCCCTCCACCACCACCACCAACACCACCCCTCCACCACCACCACCCACACCACCCTCCACCACCACCACCCACACCACCCCTCCACCACCACCCCCCACACCATCCCTCCACCACCACCACCCACACCACCCCTCCACCACCACCACCCACACCACCCTCCACCACCACCACCCACACCACCCTCCACCACCACCACTCACACCACCCCTCCACCACCACCACCCACACCATCCCTCCACCACCACCACCCACACCACCCCTCCACCACCACCACCCACACCACCCTCCACCACCACCACCCACACCACCCCTCCACCACCACCACCCACACCACCACCACCCACCACCACCCACACCACCCTCCACCACCACCACCCCTCCACCACCACCACCAACACCACCCCTCCACCACCACCACCCACACCACCCCTCCACCATCACCACCCACACCACCCTCCACCATCACCACCCACACCACCCCTCCACCACCACCACCACCCACACCACCCTCCACCATCACCACCCACACCACCCCTCCACCACCACCACCAACACCACCCCTCCACCACCACCACCCACACCACCCCTCCACCACCACCACCAACACCACTCCTCCACCATCACCACCCACACCACCCCTCCACCACCACCACCACCCACACCACCCTCCACCATCACCACCCACACCACCCCTCCACCACCACCACCAACACCAACCCTCCACCACCACCACCCACACCACCCCTCCACCACCACCACCAACACCACCCCTCCACCATCACCACCCACACCACCCCTCCACTACCACCACCCACACCACCCCTCCACCACCACCACCACCCACACCACCCCTCCACCACCACCACCCACACCACCCTCCACCACCACCACCCACACCACCCTCCACCACCACCACTCACACCACCCCTCCACCACCACCACCCACACCATCCCTCCACCACCACCACCCACACCACCCCTCCACCACCACCACCCACACCACCCTCCACCACCACCACCCACACCACCCCTCCACCACCACCACCCACACCACCACCACCCACCACCACCCACACCACCCTCCACCACCACCACCCCTCCACCACCACCACCAACACCACCCCTCCACCACCACCACCCACACCACCCCTCCACCATCACCACCCACACCACCCTCCACCATCACCACCCACACCACCCCTCCACCACCACCACCACCCACACCACCCTCCACCATCACCACCCACACCACCCCTCCACCACCACCACCAACACCACCCCTCCACCACCACCACCCACACCACCCCTCCACCACCACCACCAACACCACTCCTCCACCATCACCACCCACACCACCCCTCCACCACCACCACCACCCACACCACCCTCCACCATCACCACCCACACCACCCCTCCACCACCACCACCAACACCAACCCTCCACCACCACCACCCACACCACCCCTCCACCACCACCACCAACACCACCCCTCCACCATCACCACCCACACCACCCCTCCACTACCACCACCCACACCACCCCTCCACCACCACCACTACCCACACCACCCCTCCACCACCACCACCAACACCACCCCTCCACCACCACCACCAACACCACCCCTCCACCACCACCACCCACACCACCCCTCCACCACCACCACCCACACCACCCTCCACCACCACCACCCACACCACCCTCCACCACCACCACCCACACCACCCTCTATTACCACCACCCACACCAACCCTCCACCACCACCACCCACACCACCCCTCCACCATCACCACCCACACCACCCTCCACCACTATCACCCACACCACCCTCCACCACCACCACCCACACCACCCCTCCACCACCACCACCCACACCACCCTCTATTACCACCACCCACACCACCCCTCCACCACCACCACCCACACCACCCTCCACCACCACCACCCACACCAACCCTCCACCACCACCCTCCACCACCACCACCCACACCACCCTCCACCATCACCACCCACAGCACCACCCCACCATCACCACCCACACCACCCTCCACCACCACCACCTACACCACCCTCCACTACTATCACCCACACCACCCTCCACCACCACCACCCACACCACCACCCACACTACTCCTACCATCTCCTACCATGGACCAGGTACCAGCTGCTGGTGGACGGGTACCAGGAAGAGAGTACCATGGGGGACGTCCTTGTACGGCACTATAACCTCAGTGGGATGAAGTTCTCCACCCTGGACAGAGACAATGATCTCCGGTCATGTAAGTTTGGTCTTCACAGATGACGTCTTGGGGCGAGGATATTGTCTTTATTGTCCGCCATTAACAATATATTCCTGTAGGAACTATTGTTAACTTTCTCCTTTAAGGGACCATTTGTATAATATAATAAAGTTAATGTTATCACTTGATGATTATATTAGTGCACGACGGGGATAATGACCTTAACAAACACCTGAACCAGGAAGACCATTGTTTGTTCATCCTGGCTTGTGTGTGTGTTTGTATGTATATGTTATTGTTTGTTTGCCTGAGTGTGTGTGTGTTTATGTTATTGTTTGTGTGCCTGTGTGTGTGTTTGTGTATGTTATTGCTTGTGTGCCTGAGTGTGTGTGTGTTTATGTTATTCCTTGTGTGCCTGTGTGTGTGTTTGTGTATGTTATTGTTTGTGTGCCTGAGTGTGTGTGTGTGTTTGTGTATACGTGTATGTTATTGTTTGTGTGCCTGAGTGTGTGTGTGTTTGTGTATGTTATTGTTTGTGTGCCTGAGTGTGTGTGTGTGTTTGTGTATACGTGTATGTTATTGTTTGTGTGCCTGAGTGTGACTGTATGTTATTGTTTGTGTACCTGAGTGTGAGTGTATGTTATTGCTTGTGTGCCTGAGTGTGTGTTTGTGTATGTTATTGTTTGTGTGCCTGAGTGTGTGTATGTGTTTGTGTATACGTGTATGTTATTGTTTGTGTTCCTGAGTGTGAGTGTATGTTATTGTTTGTGTGCCTGAGTGTGTGTGTGTTTATGTTATTGTTTGTGTGCCTGAGTGTGTGTGTGTTTGTGTACCTGAGTGTGTGTGTGTTATTGTTTGTGTCTGAGTGTGTCAGAGTGATGGTGAGGGTCAGGGAGTGTGTGAGGGTCAGGGAGTGGGTGAAAGTCAGGGAGTGTGTGAGGGTCAGGGAGTGGGTGAAAGTCAGGGAGTGTGTGAGGGTCAGGGAGTGGGTGAGGGTCAGGGAGTTGTAAGGGTGAGGGAGTGGGTGAGGGTCAGGGAGTGTGTGAGGGTCAGGGAGTGGGTGAGAGTCAGGGAGTGTGTGAGGGTCAGGGAGTGTGTGAGGGTCAGGGAGTGGGTGAGGGTCAGGGAGTGGGTGAGGGTCAGGGAGTTGTGAGGGTCAGGGAGTTGTGAGGGTCAGGGAGTGGGTGAGGGTCAGGGAGTGTGTGAGGGTCAGGGAGTGGGTGAGGGTCAGGGAGTGTGTGAGGGTCAGGGAGTGTGTGAGGGTCAGGGAGTGTGTGAGGGTCAGGGAGTGTGTGAGGGTCAGGGAGTGGGTGAGGGTCAGGAAGTTGTGAGGGTCAGGGAGTTGTGAGGGTCAGGGAGTGGGTGAGGGTCAGGGAGTGTGTGAGGGTCAGGGAGTGGGTGAGGGTCAGGGAGTGTGTGAGGGTCAGGGAGTGTGTGAGGGTCGGGGAGTGTGTGAGGGTCAGGGAGTGTGTGAGGGGTGTAGTTGTGGGGTGTGGTTGTGTGGTGTGGTTGTGGGGTGTGGTTGTGGGTTGTAGTTGTGGGGTGTGGTTGTGGGGTGTGGTTGTGGGGTGTAGTTGTAGGGTGTGGTTGTGGGGTGTGGTTGTGGGGTGTGGTTGTGGGGTGTGGTTGTGGGGTGTGGTTGTAGGGTGTGGTTGTGGGGTGTGGTTGTGGGGTGTGGTTGTAGGGAATGGTTGTGGGTGTGTGGTTGTGGGGTGTGGTTGTGAGTGTGGCTGTGGGGTGTGGTTGTGGGGTGTGGTTGTGGGGTGAGGTTGTAGGGTGAGGGTGTGGTTGTGGGGTGTAGTTGTGGGGTGTTATTGTGAGGTGTAGTTGTGGGGCGTGGTTGTGAGGTGTGGTTGTGGGTTGTGGTTGTGGGGTGTGGTTGTGGGGTGTTATTGTGAGGTGTAGTTGTGGGGCGTGGTTGTGGGGTGTGGTTGTGGGTTGTGGTTGTGGGGTGTGGTTGTGGGGTGTGGTTGTGGGGTGTGGTTATGAGGTGTGGTTGTGGGGGTGTGGGTGTGGGGTGTGGTTGTAGGGTGTGGTGGTGGGGTGTGGTTGTGGGGTGTAGTTGTGGGGTGTGGTTGTGGGGGTGTGGTTGTGGGGTGTGATTGTGGGGTGTGGTTTTGGGGTGTGGTTGTGGGGTGTGGTTGTGGGTTGTACTCACCTAGTTGTGTTTTGCGTGGGGTTGAGCTCTGGCTCTTTGGTCCCGCCTCTCAACTGTCAATCAACTGGTGTACAGATTCCTGAGCCTATTGGGCTCTATCATATGTACATTTGAAACTGTGTATGTAGTCTGCATTCACCACAACGCTACTTAATGCATTCCATTTGTTAACTACCTTGACACTGAAAAAATTCTTTCTAACGTCTCTGTGGCTCACCTGGGTACAAAGTTTCCACCTTTGTTCCCTTGTTCGTGTTCCACCCGTCATTTTCCCTGAGAATTTTGTAGGTGGTTATCATGTCTCCCCTTACTCTTCTGTTTTCCAGGGTTGTGAGGTTCAGCTCCCTTAACCTTTCCTCATAACTCATTCCTCTTAGTTCCGGGACCAGTCTGGTGGCATACCTCTAAATCTTCTCTAACTTCGTCTTGTGTTTAACTAGGTATTGACTCCAGGCTGGAGCTGCATACTCCAGGATTGGTCTTACATAAGTGGTATACAGGGTCCTGAACGATTCCTTGCACAAATTTCTAAAGGCAGTTCTTATATTGGCCAGTCTAGCATATGCCGCTGATGATATATTTTTGATGTGGGCCTCTGAGGACAAGTTCGGTGTGATATCGACCCCCAGATCTTTCTCTCTATTTGACTCTTGTAGAATTTCACCTCTCAGATAGTACCATGTGTTCAGCCTTCTGCTCCCTTCGCCTAATTTCATTACTTTACACTTTCCTGAGTTGAACTTTAGCAGCCATTTTGTAGACCATTCCTCCACTTACTCCAGGTCGTCCTGTAGTCTCTGTCTATCTTCATCTGTTTTGATTCTTCTCATAAGTTTTGCGTCATCAGCAAACATTGAGAGGAATGAGTCTATACCCTCTGGAAGGTCGTTTACATATACTAGAAACAGGATGGGTACAAGTACAGAGCCCTGTGGAATCCTGCAGGTGATATCTCGCCACTCTGATGCCTCCGCCCTCACCGTTACTCGCTGTTGCCTATTGCTTAGATACTCCCTTATCCACTGGAGCCCCTTACCTTTTACTCCTGCCTGCTCCTTCAACTTTTTGCAACAGCCTTTTGTGAGGTACTGTGTCAAAGGCTTTCTGACAGTCCAAGAAAATGCAGTCTGTCCACCCTTCTCTTTCCTGCCTAATTTCTGTTGCTTGGTCATAGAATTCTATTAGGCTTGTGAGGCACGATTTACCATCTCTGAACCCATGCTGGTGGTGTGTTACAAAGCTGTTTCCCTGCAGATGCTCTACGAGCCTTTTCCTCAATCTTCTCCATCTCCTTGCATGGTATACAAGTTAGGGAAACTGGCCTGTAGTTCAGTGCCTCTTGCCTGTCAGTATTTTTGTAAATTGGGACTACATTAGCTCTCTTCCAGCTTTCCAGAAGGTCCCCCGTTTCCAGTGACCTGTTATACACCATAGAGAGTGGCACACTTAGTGCTTCTGCACCTTCTTTTAGAATCCACGGTGAGATTCTGTCAGGCCCAACAGCCTTTGACACATTCAGCTCCAACAGATTCCTTTTGACCTCATCACTGGAGAGGTAATTTTCCTGTAAGGTTGTTCGGTTTCCTCCTCATTTAGTGCAGGGACCTCTCCTTGTTCTATTGTGAAGACCTCCAGGAATCTCTTGTTGAGTTCTTTACACACCTCTTTGTCGTTCTCTGTGTATCTGTTCTCCCCTTTTCTCAGTTTCATCACTTGTTCCTTCACTGCTGTTTTCCTCCTGATGTGGCTGTGGAGCAGTTTTGGTTGGGTCTTAGCTTTACTCATGATGTCATTTTCGTACTGCCTCTCTGCTTCTCTCCTCACTCTGATCTACTCATTTCTGGCCCTCTGGTATCTCTCTCCCTGCTCTCTGGTGTTCTGTTGTTCCTGTAGTTTCGCCATGTTCTTTTACTCAATGGCTTTGCTGCCGCACATTCTTGGTTGAACCATGGAATCTTCTGTTGCTTTTCATTTTTCACTTTTTGGACCGGGATAAACCTGTCTGCAGCCTCCTGACACTTCTGAGTGACATAATCCATCATATCCTGTACAGTCTTTTCTCTGAGTTCTGTTTCCCATGGTATTCCCATTAGGAAGTTCCTCATCTCGTCATATTTTCCTCTTCGGTAATTTAGTCTTTTTCCTTCCAATCCCATCCTTGGATAGGTTATCCCTACGTCTACCAGATACTCAAATATCAATACACTGTGGTCACTCATTACTATGGGGGCTTCATATTTTACTTTCCTTATTTCTGAGTCATTTAAGGTGAAAATGATGTCGAGTCTAGCTGGTTCGTCATGTCCTCTCATTCTTGTTGGCCTCTTGACATGTTGGCTCAGAAAGTTCCTTGTGCTCACTTCCAAAAGTTTAGATCTCCATGTGTCTTCACCTCCATGTGGGTCCCCATTCTCCCAGTCTATCTTTCCATGGTTGAAATCGCCCATGATTAAGAGTCTGGATCCATTCCTGCAGGCAACTGAAGCTTGCCTCTCTATTATGTTAATGGTAGCCATGTTGTTTCTGTCGAACTCTTGTCTGGGTCTTCTGTCAATTAATGGAGGGTTGTAAATGACTGCCACTATTATCTTAGGTCCACCCATTGTCATAGTTCTTGTTATGTAATCTTTAAGTCCGTCACAGCCCGGAATTTCCATCTCTTCAAAGCTCCAGTCCTTCCTTATCAGCACAGCCACTCCTCCTCCTCCTCCTCCTCTCCCATCTCTCTCTTTCCTTGCTATATAAAAGTCCTTTGGAAACACAGCATTTGTTATGTATCCTGACAATTTTGTTTCTATGAGTCCTATTACATCTGGGTTTTCTTTCTGCCAGTTCACTTGCTTTGTTGGTAATCCCATCGATGTTTGAGTACATTACCTTGAAGCTCACTTTATGTCCATTTTCACCCACCCTCCTCACTAGAGCAGGAAGCTGTTCCATGGGCATTGCTGCTTGGGTAGGCTCATCCTTCTGTGGGGTAGTTACCAGGTGTTCTGAGGGAGATGGAGGTGGGGGGGGGAAAGGAGGGGAAGGGGGAGGATGGCTTAGAACTGGGGTGGGGGATGGAGGACTTAGTTCTTGTGTGGACCGGCTTGGGGCAGGAGGAAGACCAGGGGGTGGGAGGGAAGGGGGGTACTCGGGGTAGGGAGGGAGGATAGAATTGGTTGGATTGGTGGAACTCCCCACCTATAAGGTGGTGAGTTGGGATGTTGCAGTCCCCTCTGGGGTTCCCGAGGTGCTGGGTTGGGGTTCCACACTCCCCACTGGGATTGTTGGGTTGGGGGTTGAGGTTCCCTGGCTCCCTTCTTTCTGCCTGCGCCTTTTCCTTGCATCTGCTGCCTGTATTATCTCTGTCCTAGTCATGTCCCTCTGAAGGAATACCTGTCTGTAATTCGTTACATATTTCAGTTTGCTCTTTTTTGCTAGTATGTCCTCATTGATGCACTCGTTTTTTAGCACTACCTTGATCAACCGGTCTTTGTCTTTGTTGTACTGGCCAATCCGGAAAAAAATTCTATTTCTGTTTCAGCCCCTTGAAGCCCTATCTCCTTTAGTATCCTTGCCACTGCAGCTTTGTCCTTACACCTTCATTCTTCCCTTGTGCAACCCTCTTGTTCGTTAACACCTATCACTACTACAGCTCTTTTCCTTTCCAATTGAGGCCACCTTTGCTGAAATGCTGAAGAGCCCAGGAGCGATGGCCAATGTCAAGGAAGTTGTCATGAAAACAGTAACCTCACAGGAGGCAGCTAGATGCACGAGCCTGGGATCGAGCCTGGGATATCAGCTCGTGCATCTAGCTGCCTCCTGTGAGGTTACTGCTTTCATTACAGCTTCCTTGACTGTGGCCATCGCTCCTGGGCTCTTCAGCATTTCAGCAAAGGTGGCACCCATTGTAGGGGTCCCTGCCATTGCTGCATCGCCTGGTACCTGGGGGTTGGTCCCCTGAGCCACAGTCTGAGGAGATCCTGTTTTTAGGTTTGCTATCTCCTCTTGCGCTGTCTTTAGTTCATTCTGAAGTTTATTTATGAGTCCTCTCATGTCTTTCAGTTCCTCGGTGATTTCCCTCCATGCGCGAACAGTCATCTCCATGTATGACTCGTCCTGTTCCTCTCCTCCACCTGTGTTCTGTTTTCTTACCATCCTGCTTGATCCCTTTTCATTTCCATAGCGTTTGTTAGTCTACACTAACCCAAGTGTGTGTGTGTGCGTGTGTGTGTGTGTGTGTGTGTGCGTGTGTGTGTGTGTGTGTGTGTGTGTACTCATCTAGTTACTCACCTAGTTGTGTTTGCGAGGGTTGAGCTCTGGCTCTTTGGTCCCGCCTTTCAACCGTCAATCAACAGGTGTACAGATTCCTGAGCCTATCGGGCTTTATCATATCTACACTTGAAACTGTGTATGGAGTCAGCCTCCACCACATCACTTCCTAATGCATTCCATTTGTCAACCACTCTAACATAAAAAAGTTCTTTATAATATCTCTGTGGCTCATTTGGACACTCAGTTTCCACCTGTGTCCCCTTGTGCATGTTCCCCTTGTGTTAAATAGACTGTCTTTATCTACCCTATCAATTCCCTTCAGAATCTTGAATGTGGTGATCATGTCCCCCCTAACTCTTCTGTCTTCCAGCGAAGTGAGATTCAATTCCCGTAGTCTCTCCTCGTAGCTCATACCTCTCAGCTCGGGTACTAGTCTGGTGGCAAACCTTTGAACCTTTTCCAGTTTAGTCTTATCCTTGACTAAATAGTCTTATATGGACTCCATGCTGGGGCTGCATACTCCAGGATTGGCCTGACATATGTGGTATACAAAGTTCTGAATGATTCTTTACACAAGTTTCTGAATGCCGTTCGTATGTTGGCCAGCCTGGCATATGCCGCTGATGTTATCCGCTTGATATGTGCTGCAGGAGACAGGTCTGGCGTGATATCAACCCCCAAGTCTTTTTCCTTCTCTGACTCCTGAAGAATTTCCTCTCCCAGATGATACCTTGTATCTGGCCTCCTGCTCCCTACACCTATCTTCATTACATTACATTTGATTGGGTTAAACTCTAACAACCATTTGTTCGACCATTCCTTCAGCTTGTCTAGGTCTTCTTGAAGCCTCAAACAGTCCTCTTTTGTTTTAATCCTTCTCATAATTTTAGCATCGTCTGCAAACATTCAGAGAAATGAATCGATACCCTCTGGGAGATCATTTACATATATCAGAAACAAGATAGGACCGAGTACAGAGCCCTGTGGGACTCCACTGGTGACTTCACGCCAATCGGAGGTCTCACCCCTCACCGTAACTCTCTGCTTCCTATTGCTTAGATACTCCCTTATCCACTGGAGCACCTTACCAGCTACACCTGCCTGTCTCTCCAGCTTATGTACCAGCCTCTTATGCGGTACTGTGTCAAAGGCTTTCCGACAATCCAAGAAAATGCAGTCCGCCCAGCCCTCTCTTTCTTGCTTAATCTTTGTCACCTGATCGTAGAATTCTATCAAGCCTGTAAGGCAAGATTTACCCTCCCTGAACCCATGTTGGCGATTTGTCACGAAGTCCCTTCTCTCCAGATGTGTTACCAGGTTTTTTCTCACGATCTTCTCCATCACCTTGCATGGTATACAAGTCAAGGACACTGGCCTGTAGTTCAGTGCCTCTTGCCTGTCGCCTTTTTTTGTATATTGGGACCACTTTCGCCGTCTTCCATATTTCTGGTGTGTGTGTGTGTGTGTTTACTAGTTGTGTTTTTGCGGGGGTTGAGCTTTGCTCTTTCGGCCCGCCTCTCAACTGTCAATCAACTGTGTACTAACTACTTTTTTTTTTTTTTTTTTTTCCACACCACACACACACACCCCAGAAGCAGCCCGTGACAGCTGACTAACTCCCAGGTACCTATTTACTGCTAGGTAACAGGGGCACTTATGGTGAAAGAAACTTTGCCCATTTGTTTCTGCCTCGTGCGGGAATCGAACCCGTGCCATAGAATTACGAGTCCTGCGCGCTATCCACCAGGCTACGAGGCCCCCATGTGTGTGTGTGTGTGTGTGTGTGTGTGTGTGTGTGTGTGTGTGTGTGTGTGTGTGTACTCACCTAGCTATACTCACCTAGTTGTGTTTGCAGGGGTTGAGCTCTGGCTCTTTGGTCCCGCCTCTCAACCGTCAATCAACAGGTGTACAGATTCCTGAGTCTATCGGGCTCTATCATATCTACACTTGAAACTGTGTATGAAGTCAGCCTCCACCACATCACTTCCTAATGCATTCCATTTGTCAACCACTCTGATACTAAAAATGTTATTTCTAATATCTCTGTGGCTCATTTGGGCACTCAGTTTCCAACTGTGTCCCCTTGTGCGTGTACCCCTTGTGTTAAATAGCCTGTCTTTATCTACCCTATCAATTCCCTTCAGAATCTTGAATGTGGTGATTATGTTCCCCCCCTAAATCTTCTGTCTTCCAGCAAAGTGAGGTTTAATTCCCGTAGTCTCTCCTCTTGGCTCATACCTCTCAGCTCGGGTACTAGTCTGGTGGCAAACCTTTGAACCTTTTCCAGTTTAGTCTTATCCTTCACTACATATGGACTCCATGCTGGGGCTGCATACTCCAGGATTGGCCTGACATATGCGGTATACAAAGTTCTGAATGATTCTTTACACAAGTTTCTGAATGCCGTTTGTATGTTGGCCAGCCTGTCATATGCCACTGATGTTATCCTCTTGATATGGGCTGCAGGAGACAGGTCTGGCGTGATATCAACCCCCAAAGTCTTTTTCTTTCTCTGACTCCTGAAGAATTTCCACTCCCAGATGATACCTTGCATCTGGCCTCCTGCTCCCTATACCTATCTCTAATACATTACATTTGGTTGGGCTAAACTCTAACAACCATGTGTTCGACCTTTCCTTCAGATTGTCTAGGTCTTCTTGAAGCCTCAAATAGTCCTCTTCTGTCTTAATCCTTCTCATAATTTTGGCATCGTCCGCAAACATTGAGAGAAATGAATCTATACCCTCCGGGAGATCATTTACATATATCAGAAATAAAATAGGACCAAGTACAGAGCCCTGTGGGACTCCACTGGTGACTTCACGCCAATCGGAGGTCTCACCCCCTCACCGTAACTCTCTGCTTCCCATTGCTTAGGTACTCCCTTATCCACTGGAGCACCTTACCAGCTACACCTGCCTGTCTCTCCAGCTTATTTACCAGCCTCTTATGCGGAACTGTGTCAAAAGCTTTCCGACAATCCAAGAAAATGCATTCTGCCCAGCCCGCTCTTTCTTGCTTAATCTTTGTCACCTGGTCGTAGAATTCTATTAAGCCTGTCAAGCAAGATTTACCCTCCCTGAACCCATGTTGGCGATTTGTCACGAAGTCCCTTCTCTCCAGATGTGATACCAGGTATTTTCTAACGATCTTCTCCATCACCTTGCATGGTATACAAGTCAAGGACACTGGCCTGTAGTTCAGTGCCTCTTGCCTGTCGCCCTTTTTTGTATATTGGGACCACATTCGCCGTCTTCCATATTTCTGGTATTTCTCCCGTTTCCAGTGACCTACTATATACTATGGAGAGTGGCAAGCAAAGTGCCTCTGCACACACTTTCAATACCCATGGTAAGATCCCGTCTGGACCCACAGCCTTTCTAACATCCAGATCCAGCAGGTGTCTCTTGACCTCCTCTCTCGTAATTTTGAACTCTTCCAAGGCAGCCTGGTTTACTTCCCTTTCTCCTAGCACAGTGATCTCACCTTGTTCTGTTGTGAAGACCTCCTGGAAGCTCTTGTTGAGTTCTTCACACACTTCTTTGTCATTCTCTGTATACCTGTTCTCGCCTGTTCTAAGTTTCACGACCTGTTCTTTCACTGTTGTTTTCCTTCTGAAGTGACTGTGGAGTAGCTTTGGATCGGTCTTGGCTTTGTTTGCTATATCATTTTCATACCTTTTCTCTGCTTCTCTTCTCACCCTGATATACTCATTCCTGGTTCTCTGGTATCTCTCTCTGCTTTCTGGTGTTCTGTTATTCCGAAAGTTCCTCCACGCCCTTTTGTTCAGTTTCTTTGCTTCCAAACATGCCCTATTACACCATGGATTCTTCTTTTGCTTCTCGGATTTTTCCTTTTGGGCCGGGATATATCTGCTTACTACCTCTTGACACTTTTGGGTGACCTAATCCATCATATCTTGTACAGACTTAGCTCTGAGGTCTGTGTCACAAGGTATTTCCCTTAGGAAGCTTCTTATCTCCTCATAATTTCCCTTTCGGTATGCCAGCCTTTTGTTTCCTAGTTCTTTTTGGGGGGAGATAATTCCTAGTTCTACCAGGTACTCAAAGTTCAATACACTGTGATCACTCATTCCTAAGGGTGCTTCCATCTTGACTATATCCCACTCATTTAGGGTATATATCAAATCAAGCATTGCTGGTTCATCTTCTCCTCTCATTCTTGTTGGTTCCTTGATGTGCTGGCTTAGAAAGTTTCTTGTTGCCACGTCCAGCAGCTTAGCTCTCCATGTTTCTGGTCCTCCATGCGGGTCTCTGTTCTCCCATTCTATCTTCCCATGGTTGAAGTCTCCCATCACTAGTAGTCGTGATTCATTCCTGCTAGCAACAGAAGGTTCTCTCTATTATATTAATGGTGGCCATGTTGTTTCTATCATATTCCAGTCTGGGTCTTCTGTCATTTGGTGGTGGATTATATATAACTACGACTATAATTTTTTGCCCTCCAGTTGTTATTGTACCTGTTATGTAGTCACTGCAACCTTCACATTCCTGAACAACCATCTCCTCAAAATCCCAGCCTTTTCTTACCAGCAGGGCTACACCACCACCACCTCTTTCTTCTCTCTCTTTCCTCATAACATAATAGTCCTGTGGGAACGCTGCATTTGTTATGGTTTTCGTTAGCTTTGTTTCTGTGAGAGGTATTATGTCCGGGTTTTCCTCTAGTACCCATTCCCCATGTTCATTTGTTTAATTTGTAATTCCATCTATGTTAGAGTACATTGCCTTGAGGCTCACTTTCTTCTGTCCCTTCTTAGATCTTCTCCTTGGTGAGTGTTCTGCTGTTGGGGAAAGCTGTTCCATGGGTGTTAGGATTTGTGAGGTGGATAACAGGGTTGCAGAGGATACTGGGATGAGGGGTGTTAAGTCAAGTGAAGGGGGAGGGACAGGGAGGATATGGGGTGAAAGGGGATGGAGGACAGGAAGGAAAGGGGGGACTCAGCAGGAGGAGGGGAGGGGTAGAAAGGTAGGGATTGGGTGTGAGGGGAGGGAGATTTGGCTGGGTATTTGAGTGGGGGCAGGGAGGGTTTGGGGTAGGGGGTTTTCTATGCAGAGGTGGGTGGTGGGGTTGCCCTCCCCGCTTGTGTTACTGGGTAGCTGGTTGTGGGTTTCCCCCCTCGCATCTGGGGGGTGATGTGTTGGGAGCTGTGATTTCCTAGTTTTCCCCTCTCACCCGGCGCTTCTTCCTTGCTTCTGCCGCCATGGCCCTCTCCTCCCTCGTCATGTCCCTCTGGAGGAATACTTTCTTGAATTCTCTCACATGTTGCAGGTAGCTTTTCTTTGTTAGAATCACCTCCTTTGTGTTCTCGTTTGCAAACACTCTCTTTAACACACGGTCTCTGTCTTTTTATTTCCGGGCTCAAAATGGACTCTATTAATTTTTCGGTCTTTATTGGAGTTTGACAATATTTTACTTTCCTACATAAGAACTTTTAAGAATGCAGGATTAAGTAAAACTGTGAAATATTTCGGTTTCAAAGTGGACTCTGACTATTTTTTCGGTCTTTAAAGTAGTCTGTTAAAATTGGGTCTTCTATGGACTCTGCCTAATTTTCGGTAATGAACTGGACTCTGAATATTTTTGGGCACAAACTAGACTCTGACTAATTTTGCTCACAAAGTGGACTCTGAATATTTTAGGGCACAAACTGGACTCTGAATATTTTAGGGCACAAACTGGACTCTGACGAATTTCTGACTACAACTGGCCTCTGTTCAATTTCGGTCTTTACAGGTGAAACAGCTGTAAATGGTTATAAAACTCAAAATCACGACTAAGATGTCTGTTTTCCTTAACAAAACATCTAAGACAATATTCTCTGAAAATAGTCTTTTTACAAAATTTGATCATAAACATATAAATAAACTTCTACGAGTATTTGAAACTGAAATATTTTCTAAAAACTCAACTCTGAAAAATTTGAATTTTCCCCATAGGAACTGATTACAAACTTCTATGAAATTATTTCTCCTATAAGATCTCTTAACAAACTTCTATGAACATATTCTCAGAAAATGGTCTTTGAAAAATCCGTGGTTTTGAAAACAGGCAAGAATTGTCCATAGAGTTTGCCTGGAACACCTGATGCTCTAAACGCGAAGTTTTAAACTGGAGAACCGACACTCCACACACAAATTTTCTCAAAAAAAAAATTGTGTGTGGGGTGTCATCCCTATTACTGTGGTTGTGGGGTGTTGTTGTATAGTGTTGTTGTGGGGTGTTGTTGTGGGGGTGAGGTTGTGGGGTGTGGTTGTGGGGTGTGGTTGTGGCATGTGGTTGTATAGTGTGGTTGTGGGGTGTGGTTGTGGGGAGTGGTTGTGGGGTGTGGTTGTGGGGAGTGGTTGTGGGGTGTGGTTGAGGGGTGTGGTTGTGGGGAGTGGTTGTTGGGTGTGGTTGAGGGGTGTGGTTGTGGGGTGTGGTTGTGGGCTGTGGTTGTAGGGTGTGGTTGTGGAATGTGCCTGTAGGGTGTGGTTGTGGGGAGTGGTTGTGGGGTGTGGTTGCAGGGTGTGATTGTGGGATGTGGTTCAAAAGTGTGGTTGTGGGGTGTGGTTAGTAGTAGGGATGACACCGTGAAGGGGATTTTTTTTAGAAAAAAAAATCCCGATTAAGGTGTTGGTTTTCCAGTTAATTTTAAAATCGGGTTTGAGTCACAGGGTTTCCAGGTAAACTCTACGGACAAATTTTGCCTGCTTTCAAAATTGCACATTTTTTCAAAGAGCATATTCTGAGAATTTGTTCAGAGAAGTTTTGTTAAGAGTTCTTATGAGAAAATAATTTCAGAGATCTTAGAACTTTGTTTAGGATTTCTTATGAAAAAAATAATTTCAGAGATCTTAGAAGTATGTTAAGAGTTCATATGAGGAAAATATGTTCATAGAGGTTTGTTAAGAGATCTTAGAGGAGAAATAATTTCAGAGTCCACTTTGTGAGCAAAATTCGTCAGTGTCCAGTAAAGACAGAAAATTATTCAGAGTCCATTTTCAGACCACAGTTTATGCCTGAAAATAATCAGAGTCCAGTTTTATCCTGAAAGTAAACAGAGTCTAGTTTTAGCCTGAAAAAATAACAGTCCAGTTTGTGACCGAAAATATTCAGAGTCCAGTAATGAGCGAAAATTAGGCAGAGTCCAGTTTATTCCGAAAATTATTCAGAGTCCACTTTGGGATCGAAATTCGTCACAGTCCAGTAAAGACCAAATTCGTCAGAGTCCTCATTTATCGCTACTAATAGCCCAATTTTAGCCGAATTTTAAACAATCATACTTCAACCGAAGTAAATCAACTTGAGTCAGTAAGCAAGCTCCGGCACCTATTCCCGCCTTAAACCCCTCTCAAAACAGCTTTTCTAACAGTCCAATCCCCCTTAAATTTTAAACAATCATATTTCAGATGAAGTAAATAAGATCTGTACAATTACCGAGCTCTAGCTTCTGTCCTCAGCCTTTCTTCTCTCTTGTATCTTCGTTAATACCTAATTAATTTCCTTAAAACTTATACCCTTTGTATTTCATACACAGTAAATAAGATCAAGTCAGTTACTAAGCTCCAGCTCTTGTCCACAGCATAAGTTTATCCCCTTAACTTTTTTACTATCAGCCCAATTTCCCTAAAATTTATACCCGCTGTATTTCAAACGTCGTACAATACTACAATTTAGTTACCAAGCTCCAGCTCTAGTTCCCCATCTTACTTCTCTCTCGTATCTTCGTTAATAACCCATCAATTTTCCTGAAATTTAAACCCGTCATACTTCTTTCTAAGTAAATAAAGAAAAATAGTGTTACCGAACTCTAGCTCTTGTCCTGTGTCCAACTTCACTCCTGTAAATTCACTATTATCAGTCCAAATCCCCAGAGATTTAAACCCCGCAACTACATTTCCAGACCCCCCCCCCTATAAATAAATCAAGACATTAACTGAGTTTCAGCTCATGTCATCCACTTTAGTTCAATGTTCATCAAAATTAATTCAGATCAAGTCCCTCTCCAGTCTATCAAAAGTAAACATCATGGCCTTTAATACCCTTTTTGTACTCAGCTATGTAAATAATCACCAACGTGCTAATATTCACACAGTCACATATCACCTTACTAGCATTACCCCTTGTTTACCCAAGTAGGTAATAATCACACGGTCAGAAATCACACCTTGCCTTTTCCCTCCCATACCTTTCCATCTTTACCTCCCCCATACCTTTCCCAATTCCCTTTTGCCATTATCTCCTCAACGCCCTTTCACACCCCTTCCCTTCTAATCCCTTAACTCCCCCTTCATCTCTCTCCCATTTCCCAACATATCCAAACCTTCAATAATCCTACTGTATTTATATATTTTCTCTATATTCACCGTGTTTTTTGCATTCTTTTCCATGTTTTCTGTGTTTCTTTAAAATAAAATGTTCCATTGTTTCTTCCGTTCAGTAACTAGTTCTTTGTGAAATATTATCAACAGCAATACAGTTCCCCCAACAAATTTAGTCACCCAGTTTTATTTGCAAAACTACATCAAAGTATTTCTCGTAGTCAACTCAATATTTCTTACCAACACTGTTCTTAAACAAATCTATACTTTATTCAGTACCAAATTTACATAGACAAACTTTTCTTGTAACTTTAAACCAAAATCATTCGCTAATCAACTAAAACATAGTCACTTTCGTCATTTCTCAACTAAACTTATTATCCAATTAACTAAAAATAGTCTGGATTACCCTCATTCAATATTGTTCTTAACTAAAATGACCTTTCTCTTAGCTAAAAAAAATTGTCAAAGGAAACTTCTTTCAGCACTTTCTCAGCAGCCATTATGTTTTGTCAAGTAAGAAAACATAGGCAATGATATCTATCATCGCTGTTCTTAACTGACATTTATACTCTGTAGAGCACAAAAATAGTCACTGTCATCATATTTTCTTGTCTTTCCTAAACTAAAAATAGTCAAATGTAACTTCGTTCCACACTTTCGTAACTAACAGTATACATCGTAAAGAACAAAAGTATTACAATCGTAGAGTACACACACATCATAGAGTTCAAATGTACATCGTAGAGTACAAACCTTTCGAATGTAGTTTATTTGTTTATTGTGTTTTGACGTATTTGTTGAATATATTATCCTTATCCTAACCTTTCAGGTGTTGTTTTGTTTGTCCTTGTTGTATATTTTACCCAAACCCACTAAACCTTCCTTCCTTCTTTTACTTTGTTTCTGATACTCCTTCTCTCCCCCTTTTTATCTCTATCTTCCTCCTTCTATCCCCCCTTTTCTCTATATCTTCCTCCTTCTATCCCCCTTTTTCTCTGTATCTTCCTCCTTCTATCCCCCCTTTTTCTCTCTATCTTCCTCCTTCTCTCACTCTCTCTCATTCTCTTATTTTTCTTTTTCTCAAATTCAAGTCTTAGTGCTCCCATGCTCTCACTCTCTTTCATTCTCTCTCTTCTTTGCTCCCATGCTCTCACTCTCCCCTCATTCTCTCTCTTCCTCCCCCTCTCTCTTACTCCTATCTCACACTCCCTTGCTCTCTTGTTTTTCTCAGTTTCAAGTCTTAGTAGATCTGATTCTTTACTACTGTAATTATATTATTACTAAGATAAAGAATGAACTTATATTAAATTTTAAATTTTGCCCCGAGGGGCGAGTTTATTGGGCAGCGCCACTCATCTTGTGAGTGAACATACCGCCATAGCAGAATGTACAACACTCCCCAATAGGAAGAAAACCCGCTGGGTTGTTCATCCTGTCACTTGTACCCAGACATAGCTGGGACTTGCTTAACTGTCTCAAGTGAACAGCTCCTCAAACAAGAAGATTAACATTTATCAACCCTTAAAAGCTTACGTTATCTTGCGGGTGCAAAATGGGGAAATCTTTTAAGAACAGTATCAATATTTGAGAAATAGTGTTTTCCTAACTCAAACAATGTGGGGTTTATTATTCTACAGTTATTCCTAATGTCTCTCAGGTGTTCACATTCACGTAGATAGTGGTCAAGGCGGTGTCCATCACTCTCACCACAGATTCTGCAACTTCGCTGATCAACTGTTGTTTCCATTCCAAATCTCCATGGATATTTGTATCCAAGACGGATTCTCGCTATTACAGATTCTCTCCCTCGTCGCCCTCCTCTTCGGCCATACTGATTGGGATTGCCAGCTGCAACCATGTTGTACCATCGTACAGATTCACTGGTTTGTGCTTCTATCTTCCTTTCCTCAGTTACCTTGTCACGGTGATGTTGCCTGATAATACCTCTAATTTGTAGTTGAGTCTTGGGTATGAAGTATTCAATATGGTCTCCTTCAGCGCCTTCAGCAGCCAGCACATCTGCTCGTTCATTCCCACATATTCCAACATGGGAGGGGATCCACAGAAACTTGATGACTCTTCCCTGATTGGTAAGTACTCTCACAGCTCTCTTGATTTCAGCGACTATTGCAAGATTTTCTGCCTGATTTTTACTTAGGCTTTGCAGTGCTGCTTTTGAATCGGTGCAAA
Organism: Procambarus clarkii; assembly: GCF_040958095.1. NCBI lineage: Eukaryota > Metazoa > Arthropoda > Malacostraca > Decapoda > Cambaridae > Procambarus > Procambarus clarkii. The sequence continues at coordinate 33,384,098 of NC_091199.1, forward strand.
TCACTGCACCATTAGTGTTCCGTTCAAGAAACCTTAACGCCATAACAATGGCAGTTAGCTCTGCTTGCGTTGAAGAGGCATAGTTCTCAATACGTGCTTTTTCTTCATTTCTGCGTAGGAAGGTATTATCCTTGATTACCGTGTATGCTGCACCAGCCCTGCCATTGATAGGATTAGATGACCCGTCAGTGTAGATTTGATCTAGTTCATCTCCGGCTTCTTTATAAATGTCCTCGAGATACTTGTGCCTCATTTCTTGTGGTATCATGTTGGATTTTTTCATTGCCATTTCATTGATGATGATCTTGCATGAGTCATCCTTCCAGGGAGGTAACCTCTCTACAGGCAGGAGCTCACGGGCTTGCTCAAGCAGGTGAAGCTCTTCAAGGTAGCAGACTGCTCTGTGATGCCATTTTTTGCTTCTCCTGTTTCCCCCTGAAAGTAGCACAGAGCTCAGTTTTTTCTTGGCAATATCATTGTAATGGGGATCTCTGGCTATCCTAATTGCAAGCATAGCATTCAGCTCCTGAATTCTGCTTTTAATACTGGGAAGGAACAACTCCTCTCGTAGATTAGACGTTTTGGCAGTTCTTGGAACTCCAAGAATGATTGTCATGGCTTCATTTTGAATGCTTTCAAGCCTTTTCATATCGCTTTGGGAGTAGGTGCAGAGTACTGGTGCGGCATAGTCTATGACGGAGCGCACATAGGCTGTGTACATCATTTTGAGCACGGCAATAGAGGCTCCATGTCCATTCCAGGTCATAGCTTTCAGTGCCCTGAGTCGACTTTTGCATGTTCCTATGAGTTGATTGAGCTCCTCTTTCTTTCCCTTGTTAGAGCCGACAGTGACGCCAAGGTACCGGTAGTGGTCAACCCATTCAAGTGTTACACCATTAATTTGCAGTTCTTCATTTGCTCTCCGCTTGTGATGGGAGTATGCCTTCGTCTTGTTTGTGGAGAGAGTGAAACCGAGCTCAATACATTTCCTTCCGAGGAGTTCAATGGACTGTTCAATTTTTCCCAAGGTGGGAGCTTGTATTAGGACATCATCTGCATATCCCACTTGTTGTGTTCCTTTCGGAAAATCAATATTTGCAATGGCGTTCATAAGTACATTGAATAGTGTAGGGCTTAAGACTCCGCCTTGGGGGGTCCCGAGTTCCATATTCATTGTTCTGGAGACTGCTCCATTGAAGCAAACCTTGGCTTTCCTTCCTGTGAGGTAGTCTTCAACCCATTTCATGAGTCTCCCCTTGGCACCCATGCATGCAAGCTCGTCCAGGATCGCAGTCCCCTGTGCTTTGTCGAAGGCTCCTTTGATGTCAACAAATACAGAGTACCTAGCCGTGTCATTAGCCAAGTAATTAACTATACAATTTGCTGTGCTCCATCCTTTAACAAATCCATTGACCCCCTCCCCTAACCTGCCTATTTTGTGCAACAGTCGGTTTAGGATGATCCTTTCAAGCATCTTGCAAGTGCATGACACGAGGCTGATAGGTCTGTAATTACCAGGGTCATTAGGCTTCGGTATGGGAATAATTATTGCGTGTTTCCATTGTGTGGGCAACACTCCACTTAGAAATGACTTGTTAAACAGGTGGAGTAGTGGATTCCCAGACACTTCACACAGTGCATTGAGTATGTCGTAGGTGACGCCATCTTCACCAGGTGCTGTACTTTTACCCTTTTTCATAGCGCCCCTTACCTCTTGGGCTGTGATTGGTTCCCCATACTCGTCATCACTAGACAGTGCTCTTGTTATCCTAATTCTTCTGTCATCATGTCGCAGGAGCTGTTCCCTGCTGATTTCTGCAGGGAGGGAGGAGGAGGATGCTGCATCACTCCACTTGTGAATTAGTTCCTCAGCCTTACCCTGGGGGTCTTTGTGAGCCGCAGGCCGGGCTCTGCCACCCTTAGCTATCTGAATTTTTGCCCACACTTGTCTTGCAGATGTTTCCCGTCCAATAGAGCTAGTGAACTCAAGCCATTGTCTTTCCCGCTCTTTTATCTTCTCTTCCCTGGCTACTTGACACACAGTTTTAAACAGCTCTTGGTTACTTTCAGTGGGATGTCTCCGGTACTCTCTACTCATGTCTCGCACATTTGCGTTAAGCATCTTTATGTAATCATTCTCATACCATTTTATTTTCTTCCTCTGAGGGTTACTTCGCCCAGGCGTACGGCGCGGAACTCTTAGACAGCTCTCAATTTGGTGGTTAAGGTCATCAACAAATGTGTTAATGTCTTCTGGGATTTGGTATTCCGTGAACCAGTCACTCATCCTGTTTATGAAGTGCAGCCTCATATCTGGTCCGAGTGATAACCTTTTTCTTTTATTTGTCTCTTTCCTTCTCTTGCTCATGTCGACGGTGGTAATCAGTGCCCAATGGTCACAACATAAACTGTGCACAATGTGTGTACTGGCATCCGTGTCCTGTGCATTCAGCAGGAGAGCATAGTCTAATCTTCCTCCTCTGAGGTGAGTTGGCTGTTCATCACCCAGGACCCTAAGGTTTTCACTTCCCCTGACAAAGAGTGACAGTTTCCGTCCATTGACATTGGGATGATGACAGTTGGCACCAAAGTGTGGGTGTCTGGCATTAAGGTCACCAACCAGCAGGGTAGGTTCTTCATTAACAAACTCAGGCAGTGCGTCAAGGTCAAGTTTACTCTGTGGCACATATAGGTTGATTATATGTAGGGCATTATTGTTTAAGTAAAGGGTTACTCCCAGTGATTCAAACTCATCCCCCATGTGCAGGTCATCAATAATCTGTGCGGGAAAGTTGTTATTTAGAAAAGTGATGAGACCCCGTTTTCTTTCCCCATGTGGCAGGGAGAACTTGCGATAACCGCTGAACCTTGGGTTGAAGTCATCACCTACCATTGTCTCCTGTAGCACTATGACGTCAGTTTGGTGTTCACGAGCGCATTGTATGATGTCATTAATTCTATTGCGAACGCCATTGCAGTTCCATTGTAGGATAGTGAGACTTTCTTCAGCGTGGTTATCCATCATGGAGGTGTTGGTCATCAGATGTACTGTGTGCGGTGTTGTTGCTGGTGAGAGTGTGTTCACTGGTGGTGTTGTATGTGGTGTTGCACCACCGTCATGTGCTGGTGGTACTGTTTGTATGGGTGCCAGTGGTGTTGTGTACACTAGTGTCGTTGTGTTCACTGGTGGTGCTGTTGTGTTCACTGGTGGTGCTGTTGTGTTCACTGGTGGTGCTGTTGGTGGTGTTGTGTTCACTGGTGGTGTTATGTTCACTGGTGGTGCTGTTGGTGGTGTTGTGTTCACTGGTGGTGTTGTGTTCACTGGTGGTGGTGTGTTCACTGGGTCGCACTGAGTTCACTTGGGTAGCACTGAGTTTGCTGTTATGTGCCGTGGCTCGTGTTGCATCCCCATGCACCAAGTTGCAACCTGCTGAACTCGCCTGAGGCAACGTCAGGCCCTGCAGAATGTGAAGTATGTCCTCCTGGGTCTTCTGGATTGTACATAGGGTATTCTCAAGTTAATTTTGCTTGCTTATTAGTTCTTGCATGAGTGGGTGATTTTTTATAATGTGGGTAATCATTGCTTCCATATCGGGGGGCATTGTTTTATCTGGACCCAGTGAGGTGTTGACTGGTGAGTGGGGAGGGGGAGTGGTAGGGTAGGGGGAAGGGAGGGTCGCCTGAGAGGCGGAAGGGCTGGTTGACTGGGAGGCGTTAGGGGGTATGGGTGATGAGGCAGGAATGGTGTTGTTGGGTGGGGTAGGGTTGGGGTTAGTGAGGGAGATAAGGTTGGGGTTAGTGAGTGGGGTTGAGGTAAGTTGGTTTGTGAGAGAAATGGGGTCTGGTTGGGCCTGTGCGGGGTGGTGGTGGGTCACTCCACCACTACCCCAGGCTGTTGTCTGCCTACTGGAGGCTGGACCCTGGCTTGCTGTGGTACTGTTCACGGAGCCATTCCCGCCCCTGTTCACTGGTCCACCTGCTGTCTGCGTCGGCGTCCTTCTCAAGCCCTGCCAGTCAGGCCTCCTGCTGCAATATCTGTTCCAGGCATGGTGGGCCTGCTTGCAGTTGACACATCTAGGTATTACCCCGCCACCCCCACCCGGTGTAAGCTTGGCCAGACACTGCTTGGTGTCATGAGAGCCACTGCAACACCCCCACCTAATTGGGCGATCACATTGCCACGTTCTGTGATCCCACCGTTGACAGTTGCCACACAAGGACGGGCTGCCAATATACCTCCCCACTTTGCACGCCCTCATGCCTGGTATTTTAATGACTTGGGGCAGCTCTCCCTTCCACATAGCAATTGCTTGATTTTTGAGCAGTCCCCCTGGTCCAGTGTTGCGCTCGACCCAAACAATCTCGATATAGTCCTTGAGATATTCCACGTCAACATGAATGCTATAGTTCTTAATTATAATTTTAGTTTGTCTTGTCTGCTTGTTTGCTTCTAACAATTTGACATTCTTACCTTGATACTCGAGACTGTTCTCTGTGAAGAACCTCAGGGCTCTGTGCCCCTGCACCCGTGCACTAACATTGCCACCTACACACCTGCTGTCTATACGATAAACTTCTCTGTGGGCGCGGACGGCCTCAATAATCCATCTGAACTTATATGTGAAAACAAAGTAAAAGAAGGAAGGAAGGTTAAGTGGGATGGTGGGTTTGGGTAAAATATACAAAAAGGAGAAACAAAACTACATCTGAAAGGTTAGGATAAGGATAATATATTCAACAAATACGTCAAAACACAATAAACAAATAAACTACATCTGAAAGGTTAGGTTAAAGGGTTGGGGAATAAGAACAAATGATAACCAACATAATGAATATACTCAGATTAAAGAGGTTAGGTGAAGGGGGAAAGAAGAAGAAGAATTATAACAAACATAATAAATACAACTTATGAGGAACTTGACGAATTTTAAATAAAAATGTTACAAAGTGCATAAACTGACATTTCTAACAAATATCCCTTTAAATGCTAAAATACCCTAACTTTAACAAATAACCATTGAAATGCATAAACAACCAATTGAGAAATTAACCCTTGAAATGAATAAATGTTCATATATAACAAAAATCCTTTGAAATGCTTAAAAATCCAATCTTTAACAAATAGCGCTTGAAATGCATAAATGACCATTTGAGAAATTAACTATTGAAACGAACAAATCAATATGAGACATTGATTGACGAAACACAAAAAGACAAGCAGGAATATTTCATGTCTTTGAGAACAACTTTGATGACTTAGAGAATAACTTTAATGAACAAAAGTGAGTTAGAGATTACCTTTTGATGTCTCTGAGAATATCTTTGATGACTTTGAGAATGACTTTTGAGAACATGAGTAGTATTTTGATAGCTCAGAGAACAACTTTTGATGACATAGAGAATAACTTTGATGAACGAAGCTGTTTTGGAAAGTTTCTCTGATGAACGAAGATGACTTACAGATTAACTTTGATGACCTAGAGATTAACTTTGATGACTTTTGAGAAGAAGTTTGATTACTTAGAGAAAGCCTTTGATGACTCTGAGAATATCTTTCATGACTCTTAAAATTACTTTGATGTCTTACAGAACAACTTTGATGATCGAGATTAACTTTCGATGTCTCTGAGAATAACTTTGATGAACAAAGATGTCTGAGATTAACTTATTGATAGCTCTGAGATTAACTTTGATGTCTCTGAAAATATCTTTGATGACTTTGATGATTCTGAGAATACCTTTGATGACTCTGAAAATTACTTTGATGTCTTACAGAACAACTTTGATGACCGAGATTAACTTTCGATGTCTCTGAGAATAATTTTGATGAACAAAGATGTCTGAGATTACCTTTTTGATAGCCCTAAGATTAACTTTGATGTCTCTGAGATTATCTTTGATGACTTTGAGAATGACTTTTGAGAACATGAGTAGTATTTTGATAGCTCAGAGAATAACTTTTGTTGACATAGAGAATAACTTTTTATGTCTTAGAGAACAACATTGATGTCTTAGAGAATAACTTTGATGAACGAAGGTGACTTAGAGAATAACCTTGATGACTGAGTATAACTTTTGATATCTTAGAGAATAACGTTGATGAACGCAGATGTTTTGGAAAGTTTCCCTGATGAACGAAGAGTAACTTTGATGTCTCGAAGAGTGTCTTTGATTTCTCACAGAGTAGCTTGGGTGTGTCCTTGATGTCTCGAAGAGTATCCTTGACAATTTTTTCTTACTAACGAGGCGAAATTTTAATTACATTTGACTATTTTTGTACTCTACGATGTATACTGTTAGTTACGAAAGTGTGGAACGAATTTACATTTGACTATTTTTAGTTGAGGAAAGACAAGAAAATATGATGACAGTGACTATTTTTGTGCTCTACAAAGTATAAATGTCAGTTAAGAACAGCGATGATAGATATCTTTGCCTATTTTTTCTTACTTGACAAAACATAATGGCTGTTGAGAAAGTGCTGAAAGAAGTTTCCTTTGACAATTTTTTTAGCTAAGAGAAAGGTTATTTTAGTTAAGAACAATATTGAACGAGGTTAATCCCGACTATTTTTAGTTGATTGGATAATAATTTAGTTGAGAAATGACGAAAGTGACTATGTTTTTGTTGATTGGCGAATGATTTTAGTTAAGGAGTTACAAGAAAAGTTTGTCTTTGTAAATTTGGTACTGAATAAAGTGTAGATTTGTTTAAGAACAGTGTTGGTAGGAAATATTAAGTTGACTACGAGAATTACTTTGATGTAGTTTTGCAAATAAAACTGGGTGACTAAATTTGTTGGGGGAACTGTATTGCTGTTGATAATATTTGACAAAGAACTAGCTACTGACCGGAAGAAACAATGGAACATTTTATTTTAAAGGAACATGTAAGATAATGTGTTGAACATAGTGAGAACATGACAAAGAACCCATAGAACACGTAAGAGAATGCGAACAACATAGTGAACATATGGGGAACACAGAAAACATGTAAGAAAAGGTGATGATCATAGTGAACATAAGGGGAATATGAACTTACAGAGAACATGAAGACATGATAAGGAACATATGGATTACAATGAATGAACACTGAACATGTGAAGAACAAGCTAAGAACATTGAGAACATGAATATTGAGTATAAAACTTGTACAGAGAACATATGAGGTACATGAAAAACATGACAAAGAACACAGGGAACATACGAGGAAAATGGCAGAATACAGAGAAAAAATGGAGAAATCTGGTGAAAAAAAATATGAACTAAACATGAAGTGTGAATACTTGCTGAACATGGAGTGAACACAGAAAACATAAAAAAAAAATGTGAAGAACACGGTGAATATAGCGAAATTATATAAATACAGTAGGATTATTGAAGGTTTGGATAAGTTGGGAAATGGGAGAGAGATGAAGGGGGACGTAAGGGATGTGAAGGTAAGGGGGGTGAAAGGGCGTTTAGGAGACAAGGGCAAAAGGGAATTGGGGAAGGTAAGGGGGAGGTAAAGAGGGAAAGGTAAGGGAGGGAAAAGGCAAGGTGTGATTTCTGACTGTGTGATTATTGCCTACTTAGGTAAACAAAGGGTAATGAAAGTAAGGTGATATGTGACTGTGTGAATGTTAGCACTTTGCTGATTATTTACATAGCTGAGTACAAAAAGGGTATTAAAGGCCATGATGTTTACTTTTGATAGACTGGAGAGGGACTTGATCTGAATTAATTTTTATGAACATTGAACTAAGGTGGTGAACATGAGCTGAAACTCAGTTAATGTCTTGATTTATTTATTTATAGGGTTGTCTGAAAATGTAGTTAAGGTGTTTAAATCTCTGGGGATTTTGACTGATAGTAGTGAATTTACAGGGGTGAACTTGGACAGAGAACAAGATCTAGAGTTTGGTAAGACTATTTTTCTTTATTTACTTAGTTAGAAGTATGACGGGTTTAAATTTCAGGAAAATTGATGGGTTATTGACAAAGATACGAGAGGGAAGTAAGGTGAGGGAATAGAGCTAGAGCTCGGTAACTAAATTGTAGTACTGTACGACGTTTGAAATACAGCGGGTATAAATTTTAGGGAAATAGGGCTGTTAGTAAAGAAGTTTCGGGGATAAACTAAGGCTAGGGACAAGAGTATGAGGCTGGGGTTGTATTTGTCAGTAACTGACTTGATCGTATAACCGGGTATGAAATACAGAGGGTATAAGTTTTAGGGAAATTAATTAGTTATTAACAAAGATACGAGAGGGAACAATGGCTGAGGACAGGAGATAGAACTCGGTAATTGTTCGGATCTTATTTACCATGTCTGAAATATGACTTTAAAATTTAAGCGGGAAGGGACTGTTAGTAAAAATGTTATGAGTGGAGGTCAAGGCGGGAACAAGAGCCGGAGCTTGCATACTGACTCGGGTTGATTTACTACATCTGAAGTATGATTGTTTAAAATTAGGCAAAAATTGGGCTATTAGTAGCAAAAATGTGAACTCTAACGAATTTGGTCTTTACTGGACTCTGACAAATTTCAATCCCAAAGTGGACTCATTTCGATCCCAAAGTGAATAATTTTTGGTATAAACTGGACTCTGCCTAATTTTCCGTCATTACTGGTCTCTGAATATTTTCGGGAACAAACTGGACTCTTGTTATTTTTTCATGCTAAATCTAGACAGATTATTTTCAGGATAAAACTGGACTCCACTATTTTCAGGAATAAACTGTGGTCTGAAAATGGACTCTGAATAATTTTTTGTCTTTACTGGACTCTGACGAATTTTGCTCACAAAGTGGACTCTGAAATTAATTCTCTTATAAGATCTTTTAACAAACTTCTATCAACATATTTTCCTCATAAGAACTCTTAACAAACTTCTAAGATCTCTGAAATTATTTTTCTCATAAGAAATCCTAAACAACCTTCTAAGCTCTCTGAAATTATTTTCTCATAAGAACTCTTAACAAAACTTCTGTGAACATATTCTCAGAAAATGATCTTTGAAAAAATGTGCGATTTTGAGAGCAGGAAAAATTTGTCTGTAGCGTTTACCTGGAAACCCTGTGACTCAAACCCGATACCTCCACACATAAATATAACCCATCATAATGAGACAGACATTGCAGCCAAATTAGTGTGTAACAGGGACGAAGTTGAATTAGATCTAGGTATCCCCATCTCTGCTGTCAAAACTGTATTGGTCCAAATACTCAAATTACTGACTCCCAACGACCTGAAAGTACTAGCATAAAATGCTATGATTTGTTCAGATCTGAAACCTATATCTATGGGCAGCACAAAACGTCCACTATACTGTGCGACACAGTGGTTGCAAGGACCAGGTTGGGTTACCATTACCTGTGGCAGGTGGCTGCAGGTGACGGATCTCCCAATCCTGAGCACTCCAGTTGCAAACTCTGTGAGCAGGAACTGCGGCACGATCTCTCACACTACATCACTGAATGTCCATTTATTAGACCTTTCAGACCAGATAGCATGAGGTACCTGGAGCTTTGCAATTATTTAGTTCACTCTCATATTCTTGAAGTTATCCTCACAGTGTACCCAAAATTTGCCAGTGCAGGCTACTAAACATATGGCCCTGTATGACTAACCATCCTGCGAGATGGGGACTTTTATTACCACTGCTACCTTATTCACTTTTGTGTTGATGATATCCTCAAAATGCACCTGGAGTCTGCCAGTGCAGACTTCCTATCACATGACTAACCACCCTGTGTGATGCTTTTTTGACACACTGTTCTCCACTTTATATAGTCTAGGGTAGCTGCACTAATGCAGATGTACCTAATGTATTAAAAAAAAAATTAACTGGAAAACCAACACCTTAATCAGGATATTTTCCTAAAAAAAAAAATCCCCTTTACGGTGTCATCCCTACTACTGTGGTTGTGGGGTGTTGTTGTGGGGTGCGGTTGTGGGGTGTGGTTAGAGGGTGTGGCTGTGGGGGTATGGATGTGGGGTGTGGTTGTCAGTTTGTGGTTCCAGGGTGTAGTTGTTGGGTGTGGTTATATGGTGTGGTTGTGGGGGTGTAGTTGTAGGGTATGATTGTATTTTGTGGTTGTATGGTGTGGTTGTGGGGTGTGATTGTGAGGGTGTAGTTGTAGGGTGTGGTTGTATGGTGTGGTTGTGGGGAGTAGTTGGAGGGTGTGGTTGTATTTTGTTATTGTGGGGTGTTGTTGTGGGGTGTGGTTGTGGAGTGCGGTTGTGGGGTGTGGTTGTATAGTGTTGTTGTAAGGTGTGGTTGTGGTAATGGTTGTAGGGTGTTGTTGTGGAGTATGTTTGTGGAGTGTGGTTGAAGGGTGTGGTTGTTGGGTGTGGTTGTAGGGTGTTGTTGTGGGGTGTGGTTGTGGGTTAAGGTGTTGAGGTGTAGTTGTGGGGTGTGGTTGTAGGGTGTGGATGTGGGGTGTGGATTTGGGTTGTGCTTGTGGGGTGTGCTTTGGATGTGGTTGTAAAATGTTGTTCTAGGGTGTGGTTGTGGGGTATGGTTGTGGGATGTGGTTGAGGGGTGTGGTTGTGGGGTGTGGCAGTCGGTTTGTGGTTGTAGGTTTAGTTGTAGGGTGTGTTTGTATTTTGTGGTTGTTGGGTGTGGTTTGGGGTGTTGATGTATAGTGTTGTTGTGGGGTGTGGTTGCAGGGTGTTGTTGTAGGGTGTGGTTGTGGGGTGTAGTTGACAGTTGTGGTTGTGGGGTGTGGTTGTGGCGTGTGATTGTTGGGTGTTGTTGTGGGGTGTGGTTGTAGGGTGAGGATGAAGGATGTGGTTGAGGGGTGTGGTTCTGGGTTAAGGTGTTGAGGTGTAGGTGTGGGGTGTGGTTGTAGGGTGTGGAAGTGGGGTGTGGATTTGGGTTTTGGTTGTAGGGTGTGCTTGTGGGGTGTGCTTTGGATGTGGTTGTAGAATGTTGTTGTGGGGTGTGGTTGTGGAGTGTAGTGGTGGGAGTAGTTTTGGGGTGTAATTGTTGGGCGTGGTTGTGGGGGTGTGGTTTTGAGATGTGGTTGTGGGGTGTGCATGTAGGTTAAGGTGTTGTGGTGTGGTTGTATTTTGTGGTTGTGGAGTGTGGTTGTGTAGTGTGGTTGTGGGGTGTGGTTGAAGGGTGTTGTTGTAGGGTGTGGTTGGGAGGTGTAGTTGTAGGGTGTGGTTTAGGTGTGAGGTTTTAGGGTGTTGTTGTTGGGTGGTATATAGTGTGTGGTTGTGGGGTGTTCTTGAGGGGTGTGGTTAGTAGTAGGGATGACACCGTGAAGGGGATTTTTTTTTTTAGAAAAAGAAATCCTGATTAAGGTGTTTGTTTTCCAGTTAATTTTAAAATCGGGATTGATTTTTTTTTTTTTTTTTTTATTAAGTTATGAGGTACATCTGCATTAGTGCAGCTACCCTAGACTATATGAAGTGGAGTACAGTGTGTCAAAAAAGCTAACTAGGTGATGCTATAAAATCCCCATCACACAGGATGGTTAGTCATACAGAGGCATGTGATAAGCGGTCTGCACTGGCAAACTCCGGATGTATTTCGAGGATATCAACAACACAAGATTGAATAAGGTAGCAGTGGTAATACAAGTCCCCATCTCGCAGGATGGTTAGTCATACAGAGCCATGTGTTTAATAGCCTGCACTGGCAAATTTTGGGTATACTGTGAGGAAATCTTCAAGAATACGAGAGTGAATAAAGTAATTGCAAAGCTCCAGGTACCTCATGCCAACTGGTCTGAAAGGTCTAATAACTGGGCATTCAGTGATGTAGTGCGGGAGATCATGCCGTAGTTCCTGCTCACAGAGTTTGCAACTGGAGTGCTCAGGATTGGGAGACCCGTCACCTGCAGCCACCTGCCACAGGTAACGGTAACCCAACCTGATCCTTGCAACCACTGTGTCGCACAGTCTAGTGGACGTTTTGTGCTGTCCATAGATGTAGGTTTCAGATCTGAACAAATCATAGCTTTTTATACTAGTACTTTCAGGTCGTTGGGAGTCAGTAAGTTCTTTCCTATCAGATCTGAATGTTTGGACCAATACAGTTTTGACAGCAGAGATGGGGATACCTAGATCTAATTCAACTTCAAACTTGTTACACGCTAATTTGGCTGCAATGTCTGTCTCATTATGATGGGTTATATTTATGTGTGAAGGTATCCATACAAAGGAGATTCGAGACCCTTTACTCTGTGCATCAATTAGGTCATTTATAATTGGGAGTATTAGGTTCTTGCTGTCGATCTTCCAAGAGAAGTTTTCGATTGCTTGAAGAGCAGACTTTGAATCGCAGAATATTATTCCTCCTCCAATACTTTTTAATGTGCTGGTTGCTAAATGTAATGCTGCTAGTTCTGCTTGTGTGGAGGTCAGCCAGTTGTTTAACCTGACACTGACAGACTTTGTGCAGATATTATTTCTATAAAACCTACATGCCGCTGCAGTCCGTCCAGTAGAAGACTGGACTGAGCCGTCGGTGTAGACACAGTGCTCGTGAGATCTTAGACTCTCGATGGAGGAGGCAATTGTTTCAAGAGTGACAACTTTGAGTAGAGCAAGATTCTCATTATCTTTCTTGGTGACAGGTGTGTATGATACTTGAATGGTGGGGTACAGATAAAGAGGAATATCAGAGACTGGTAGATTGCACTTAAAAGGAATGTTAAGTTTAATGAGATTGTAAGCATTGTTTCTCAGCCAATTATCATAAAAGGAGTGAGTTGGTATGTCGGCACCAGTCAAAAGGGTGTTAACAGCACTAAATAATTTGTCTCTGAGCAATGCAGTAGATGTAGGATCTCTCATGACTTTAAGACAGAAGGTAGTGTTAACTTGCATTATTCTCTCTAGTATGGTTGGAAACTTCAGTTCTTCCCTCATGTTGATGATTCTTGTGCATCTTGGGGCACCAAGAATTATCCTCATGGCCTCGTTCTGTATTACTTCAAGTTTGTCCAACACAGAGGAGGGGAAATTAATTAAGTGCAGAGCATTATAATCAACGAGAGATCTAACAAACATCATATAGAATAGTCTAGCATATTTAATATTGATACCAATATTCTTACCAGTAAGTGTTCTCAATGGTTTTAGTCTTTCTTTTAACCTACGGTGTAGATCATTTACAATGTCACTGTTAATACCAACTCCAAGGTATTTGTGCTGCCCACACGTTTCAATGTTCTGGCTGTTGACTTTGAAAGCTATAGGGACATGAGTTTTCTCTTTGGGATGGAGAACTCTGGATTTAGTTATAGAGATAACAAGACCACATTCAATGCTTTTAGCAGCGAATGAATCAAGTAGAGCTTGCAGTCTAGTTTGGGAATTTGCAACAATGCATATATCATCGGCATAACAAATGACGGCTTCGTCAGGTAGTGTGGGAATATCAATTGTTAATTTGTGCATCAGAACATTGAACAGTGTGGGACTTAGCACTCCACCCTGGGGTGTACCCAACTCAAAGGGTGCACAGAGTTTACTTTTGACCCCCTTGAAAAGGACTGAGGCGGTTCTGTTACTCAGGTACCCCCTGAGCCATGTCAACAGTCTTCCCTTAACTCCATAAGAGGCTAGCTGTTCTAGGATTATTTCTTTGTTTGCTGTATCAAAAGCAGTTTGGAGATCAATAAATGCCGCCTGAGAGTTTGGTCCCCCTCTGATAAAATACTCAGCAAAGCAAGTTTGTGTGCTTCTTCCAGGAAGGAAACCATACAGGTTAGGGGCAAGGTGGGGCTTGATTTGAAACATTAGTCTGTCGAGAATAATTCTCTCAAGAACTTTGCACATGCACGACGTTAGAGAAATGGGTCTGAATTTTTGTGAATTAGGCTTGGGTATGGGTATTATGAGTCCCTGTGTCCAGCGGTCAGGTAAAACACCCTGCCTTAGACTTTGATTAAACAATTCTAGCAAAGGGCTATTTGGCAGCTCAGCAAGTACTCTCATGGTGTTGTATGTGATGCCATCCTCTCCAGGAGAGGTAGCCTTACCTTTCTTGAGTGCATTTTTAATTTCAAAGGGGGTTATGCCATAGTTATCATCAGGCCCTATTTCACTACAGGCAATTTCAATATTGAAGTTACGATTTATTTTAGTACTAGCCAGATAGTTTTGCACATCAAGGGGCAGGCTGCTTATACTAGCAGTGCTTGCATATTGCTGAAGCAGCATGTCGGCATAGTCTACAGGTGAATGGTGATCAAGTTGACGACTGCTAGGACGAGAAATCTTTTTAATTTTATTCCACATTTGGGATGAGGATGTTGCATGATTGATGCCTTGCAGAAACTGTTCCCAGTGCTGGTTATACACCTGTTCCTTTAGCTCTCTAAACTCTCGGCTGGCTTTAAGAAATATGTTGAGGGTGTCAGCTGTTTTATGTGTTTTATACTGCTCAGCTAGGAATAGAACTCTGTCATGCAGGGGCATAAGGCGTGAGTCAGTGAACCACCTCTGTCCCTTCCTCACTGGTTTGGGTCTTGTGGATTTTACAACATTGTCATAAAAAGCGGTTACTTCAGTGACCAGGTCCTCATATAATGCGTTGACGGTAGTAAAGCAGTAAGTGTTATACCATTCAGAAATGCGGAATTTGAAGAGCATGTGTAAATTTTCAGGGATATTAATTATTTTTTTTTCCAAAGCTTAGGGGTTTGACATTATTGATAGTGTATGAACTGAATATGGCAAAATGATCACTAACTAATTCATGAACAATTGATCCTCCGACAGCATTATCAATGAGGCCGTGACCAATGACATAATCAAGCCTGCCACCCCTGAGGTGTGTGACGTTAGAGGAGTCAAAGTTGAATACGGACATGTTATTATCTCTTAAGTATTTTACAAAGACTCTGCCATTCCCGTTTGTTTTGGTGTCACCCAGGCTAGTGTGTCTAGCATTAAAATCACCCATTACAATGGTTTGAGAGCTGCTGGTAATTTTTGGGAGAGAAGCTTCCACCATTTGATCACACCTTACATATACATTAACTAAGTTAAGAAACCCGGTCGCTGTAGCAATCTGAAACTGCTGATAATATGAGTCGTCACTTTTGTGGTTTTTAACATGTTTACACACTAGGTTACTTTTAACATACGTCAAGATACCGACATCATGGGAACCAACATTTGAGAAAGCTACATAACCTGAGAGTTTGGGTGGCGTTTTATTTTTTGTGTTTGCAGTGTATGGTTCCTGCAAGCACAGTACATCAATGTTGTTGGCACCAGCGTACATCATTAGATCAAACAGCCTCCTTCGCACGCTTCTCACATTCCACGTGAGAAATTTAAAAGTGAGTTGGTCGTGGGTAATGGTGTTCATAAACCTGACGAAGAGAAGTGTTTCTAAGATTCACAAGTTGTAGACTATTGCTTACAAATGCCAATTGTTCACCGTCATTAATGGCAAAGAGTTCTTTCACCTGTTTCAAGCTCAGCTGGCTGCCTGTATTTTTCCTATCATTTACAATCGTTTCATGTTCGTTAGGAATCGTAGACACACAAGCGGTATTGTTTTTAATGAGTTCTTGAGTGAATTTGTTAAATACATCTAAGATACACGGGTTTTCATATGTTTCACTCGACACAACGGTACTTACAGCACTGGAGGAGGCGTCAAGACTTGCTCGAGACGTGTCAACACTTACAGCACTGGAGAGGGGGTCAATACTTGCTGGAGACGGGTCAACACTTATAGCACTGGAAGGCATTTCACTAGAGACTCGGACGTTCGCTTCACTCCTCGGGCTGGCGAGATGATCGCTTGAACACTGACTCGGGTTGTCCATGGTGATCTTAGCATAAATGCTGTTGAGACCATTTTCAATCTTCGTGAGTGTTTCTTGGAGCTTATTGACGGTAATTTCTATTTTGTTCATGCGAGCTGGAAGTTCTAACACCTCCCTCTGCAGGCTGGCGTCAGGCTTCCAAGGTAGGCCAGGGAAGGTTGTCAGGCTGTTGGTGTCAGGAACGGTGGTGGGGTCATTCCGGGTGTGGGGGCGGGTAGGTGTAGTGGTGGGGCCACCCCGGGTGGGGGGGCTGACTGGGGTGGTGGAGGGTTGCCCCACTGCGCTGTACGGGGGAGGCCGCCTGTCACAGTCCTTGTGCCAGGCGGTCACGCCCTCCCGCAAGCACCTGGAACACTTGAGCTTGGTGGCTGAGGATGAGGTCTCATCGGTCCCAGGGGCGTGGTCTTTATTGGGGCAGTCTTTAGTGAGATGATTGTCTGCACAGAAGGCACAGGTGCCTGAAGAGTTGCAGTGTTTGGCTACGTGACCAAAGTGTTGACATTTAAAACACATGACAGCTGAGGACTCCCAGGGTGTTATGGGGCAGGCTGGCCGGTAGGGGCCTAGGAACGTGTGATGACTGGGGGGCGGTGTCTCATGTTTCCAGACGATGACAATCCTGTTGAGTAGCTTGCTTCCAGACTTGATGCGTCTTGCACTGTACACACCTGGTAGGTCTTTCGCATGGGAGATGTCAAGGTCATGAGGGTAGGATGTGACAAGGTACTCTCTGTACCTCCTGGACCTCTCAGGAGAGTCTGCTTTACTGAATGTGATGCCACCCACTTGACCTTGGAGTAGGGCCGAGATGGTGACTTCATCGGACCTGGCTACATAGATGTAGGGCGAGGATTGAGTCACAGGGTTTCCAGATAAACTCTACGGACAAATTTTGCCTGCTTTCAAAATTGCACATTTTTTCAAAGAGCATATTCTGAGAATATGTTCAGAGAAGTTTTGTTAAGAGTTCTTATGAGAAAATAATTTCAGAGATCTTAGAATTTTGTTTAGGATTTCTTATGAGAAAAATAATTTCAGAGATCTTAGAAGTATGTTAAGAATTCATATGAGGAAAATATGTTCATAGAGGTTTGTTAAGAGATCTTATAGGAGAAATAATTTCAGAGTTCAATTTGTGAGCAAAATTCGTCAGTGTCCAGTAAAGACAGAAAATTATTCAGAGTCCATTTTCAGTCCACAGTTAATGCCTGAAAACAATCAGAGTCAAGTTTTATCCTGAAAGTAATCAGAGTCTAGTATTAGCCTGAAAAAATAACAGTCCAGTTTGTGCCCGAAAATATTCAGAGTCCTGTAATCTGCGAAAATTAGCCAGAGTCCAGTTTGTTCCCGAAAATATTCAGAGTCCAGTAATGAGCGAAAATTAGGCAGAGTCCAGTTTATTCCGAAAATTATTCAGAGTCCACTTTGGGATCAAAATTCGTCACAGTCCAGTAAAGACCAAATTCGTCAGAGTCCTCATTTTTCGCTACTAATAGCCCAATTTTAGCCTAATTTTAAACAATCATACTTCAGATGTAGTAAATCAACTCGAGTCAGTAAGCAAGCTCCGACTCCTATTCCCGCCTTAACCCCCTTCTCAAAACTGCTTTACTAACAGTCCAATCCCTCTTAAATTTTTAACAATCATATTTCTGACAAAGTAAATAAGATCTTTAAAATTACATAGTTCTAGCTTCTGTCCTCAGCCTTTCTTCTCTCTCGTATCTTCGGTAATACCTAATTAATTTCCTTAAAACTTATACCCTTTGTATTTCATACACAGTAAATAAGATCAAGTCAGTTACTAAGCTCCAGCACCTGTCCCCAGCATAAGTTTATCCCCTTAACTTTTTTACTATCAGCCCAATTTCCCTAAAATTTATACCTGCTGTATTTCAAACGTCGTACAATACTACAATTTAGTTACCAAGCTCCAGTTCTAGTCCCCCACCTTACTTCCCTCTCGTATCTTCGTTAATAACCCATCAATTTTCCTGAACTTTAAATCTGTCATACTTCTTTCTAAGTAAATAAAGAAAAATAGTGTTACCGAACTCTAGCTCTTGTCCTGTGTCCAACTTCACTCCTGTAAATTCACTACTATCAGTCCAAATCCCCAGAGATTTAAACCCTGCAACTACATTTCCAAACCCCCCCCCCCTGTAAATAAATCAAGACATTAACTGAGTTTCAGCTCATGTCATCCACCTTAGTTCAATGTTCATCAAAATTAATTCAGATCAAGTCCCTCTCCAGTCTATCAAAAATAAACATCATGGCCTTTAATACCCTTTTTGTACTCAGCTATGTAAATAATCACCAACGTGCTAATATTCACACAGTCACATATCACCTTACTTGCATTACCCCTTGTTTACCCAAGTAGGCAATAATCACACGGTCAGAAATCACACCTTGCCTTTTCCCTCCCATACCTTCCTATCTTTACCTCCCCCATACCTTTCCCAATTCCCTTCTGCCCTTATCTCCCCAACACCTTTACACATCCCTTCCCTTCTAATTCCTTAACTCCCCCTTCATCTCTCTCCCATTTCCCAACATATCCAAACCTTCAATAATCCTACTGTATTTATATATTTTCTCTATATTCACCGTGTACTTCGCATTCTTTTCCATGTTTTCTGTGTTTCTTTAAAATAAAATGTTCCATTGTTTCTTCCGTTCAGTAACTAGTTCTTTGTGAAATATTATCAACAGCAATACAGTTCCCCCAACAAATTTAGTCACCCAGTTTTATTTACAAAACTACATCAAAGTAAGTTTCGTAGTCAACTTAATATTTCTTACCAACACTGTTCTTAAACAAATCTATA
Source organism: Procambarus clarkii (assembly GCF_040958095.1). Lineage (NCBI taxonomy): Eukaryota > Metazoa > Arthropoda > Malacostraca > Decapoda > Cambaridae > Procambarus > Procambarus clarkii. The sequence goes on from NC_091199.1 coordinate 33,402,714, forward strand.
CTTTATTCAGTACCAAATTTACAAAGACAAATTTTTCTTGTAACTTTAAACCAAAATCATTCACTAATCAACTAAAACATAGTCACTTTCGTCATTTCTCAACTAAACTTATTATCCAGTTAACTAAAAATAGTCAGGATTACCCTCGTTCAATATTGTTCTTAACTAAAATGACCTTTCTCTTAGCTAAAAAAAATTGTGAAAAAAACTTCTTTCAGCACTTTCTCAACAACCATTATGTTTTGTCAAGTAAGAAAATATAGGCAATGATATCTATCATCGCTGTGCTTAACTGACATTTATACTCTGTAGAGCACAAAAATAGTCACTGTCATCATATTTTCTTGTCTTTCCTAAACTAAAAATAGTCAAATGTAACTTCGTTCCACACTTTCCTAACTAACGGTATACATCGTAGAGAACAAAAATATTACAATCGTTGAGTACAAACACATCGTAGAGTTCAAATGTACATCATAGAGTACAAACTTTTCAAATGTAGTTTATTTGTTTATTGTGTTTTGACGTATTTGTTGATTATATTATCCTTATCCCAACCTTTCAGGTGTAGTTTTGTTTGTCCTTGTTGTATATTTTACCCAAACCCACCATCCCACTAAACCTTCCTTCCTTCTTTTACTTTGTTTCTGCTACTCCTTCTCTCCCCCCTTTTTATCTCTATCTTCCTCCTTCTATCCCCCCTTTTCTCTCTATCTTCCTCCTTCTATCCCCCTTTTTCTCTGTATCTTCCTCCTTCTATCCCCCCTTTTTCTCTCTATCTCCCTCCTTCTCTCACTCTCTCTCATTCTCCTAATTTTCTTTTTCTCAAATTCAAGTCTTAGTGCTCCCATTCTCTCACTCTCATTCATTCTCTCTCTTCTTTGCTCCCATGCTCTCACTCTCCCCTCATTCTCTCTCTCTTCTTCCCCCTCTCTCTTACTCCTTTCTCTCACTCCCTTGCTCTCTTGTTTTTCTCAATTTCAAGTCTTAGTAGATCTGATTCTTTACTACTGTAATTATATTATTACTAAGATAAAGAATGAACTTATATGTGAAAACAAAGTAAAAGAAGGAAGAAAGGTTAAGTGGGATGATGGGTTTGGGTAAAATATACAAAAAGGAGAAACAAAACTACATCTGAAAGGTTAGGATAAGGATAATATATTCAACAAATACGTCAGAACACAATAAACAAATAAACTCCATCTGAAAGGTTAGGTTAAAGGGTTGGGGAATAAGAACAAATGATAATCAACATAATGAACATACTCAGATTAAAGAGGTTAGGTTAAGGGAGAAAGAAGAAGAAATATAACAAACATAATAAATACAACTTATGAGGAACTTGACGAATTTTAAATAAAAATGTTACAAAGTGCATAAACTGACATTTCTAACAAATATCCCTTTAAATGCTAAAATACCCTAACTTTCACAATTAACCATTGAAATGCATAAACAACCATTTGAGAAATTAACTCTTAAAATGAATAAATGTTCATATATAACAAAAATCCTTTGAAATGCTTAAACATCCAATCTTTAACAAATAGCACTTGAAATGCATAAATGACCATTTGAGAAATTAACTATTGAAACGAACAAATCAATATGAGACATTGATTGACGAAACACAAAAAGACAAGCAGGAATATTTCATGTCTTTGAGAACAACTTTGATGACTTAGAGAATAACTTTAATGAACGAAAGTGAGTTAGAGATTACCTTTTGATGTCTCTGAGAATATATTTGATGACTTTGAGAATGACTTTTGAGAACATGAGTAGTATTTTGATAGCTCAGAGAACAACTTTTGATGACATAGAGAATAACTTTGATGAACGAAGCTGTTTTGGAAAGTTTCTCTGATGAACGAAGATGACTTACAGATTAACTTTGATGACCTAGAGATTAACTTTGATGACTTTTGAGAACAAGTTTGATGACTTAGAGAAAGCTTTTGATGACTCTGAGAATATCTTTCATGACTCTTAAAATTACTTTGATGTCTTACAGATCAACTTTAATGATCGAGATTAACTTTCGATGTCTCTGAGAATAACTTTGATGAACAAAGATGTCTGAGATTAACTTTTTGATAGCTCTGAGATTAACTTTTATGACTCTGAGAATATCTTTGATGACTTTGAGAATGACTTTGATGATTCTGAGAATACCTTTGATGACTCTGAAAATTACTTTGATGTCTTACAGAACAACTTTGATGACCGAGATTAACTTTCGATGTCTCTGAGAATAACTTTGATGAACTAAGAAGTCTGAGATTACCTTTTTGATAGCCCTAAGATTAACTTTGATGTCTCTGAGATTATCTTTGATGACTTTGAGAATGACTTTTGAGAACATGAGTAGTATTTTGATAGCTCAGAGAAAAACTTTTGATGACATAGAGAATAACTTTTTATGTCTTAGAGACAACATTGATGTCTTAGAGAATAACTTTGATGAACGAAGGTGACTTAGAGAATAACCTTGATGACTCTGAGTATAACTTTTGATATCTTAGAGAATAACTTTGATGAACGAAGATGTTTTGGAAAGTTTCTCTGATGAACGAAGAGTAACTTTGATGTCGCGAAGAGTGTCTTTGATTTTTCACAGAGTAGCTTGGGTGTGTCCTTGATGTCTCGAAGAGTATCCTTAACAATTTTTTCTTACTAACGAGGCGAAATTTTAGTTACATTTGACTATTTTTGTACTCTACGATGTATACTGTTAGTTACGAAAGAGTGGAACGAAGTTACAATTGACTATTTTTAGTTGAGGAATGACAAGAAAATATGATGACAGTGACTATTTTTGTACTCGACAAAGTATAAATGTCAATTAAGAACAGCAATGATAGATATCTTGCCTATTTTTTCTTAATTGACAAAACATAATGGCTGTTGAGAAAGTGCTGAAAGAAGTTTCCTTTGACAATTTTTTTTAGCTAAGAGAAAGGTCATTTTAGTTAAGAACAATATTGAACGAGGTTAATCCCGACTATTTTTAGTTGATTGGATAATAGTTTAGTTGAGAAATGACGAAAGTGACTATGTTTTAGTTGATTGGCGAAGGATTTTAGTTAAGGAGTTACAAGAAAAGTTTGTCTTTGTAAATTTGGTACTGAATAAAGTGTAGATTTGTTTAAGAACAGTGTTGGTAAGAAATATTAAGTTGACTACGAGAATTACTTTGATGTAGTTTTGCAAATAAAACTGGTTGACTAAATTTGTTGGGGGAACTGTATTGCTGTTGATAATATTTGACAAAGAACTAGTTACTGACCGGAAGAAACAATGGAACATTTTATTTTAAAGGAACATGTAAGATAATGTGTTGAACATAGTGAGAACATGACAAAGAACCCATAGAACATGTAAGAGAATGCGAACAACATAGTGAACATATGGGGAACACAGAAAACATGTAAGAAAAGGTGATGATCATAGTGAACGTAAGGGGAATATGAACTTACGGAGAACATGAAGACATGATAAGGAACATATGGATTACAATGAATGAACACTGAACATGTGAAGAACAAGCTAAGAACATTGAGAACATGAATATTGAGTATAAAACTTGTACAGAGAACATATTAGGTACATGAAAAACGTGACAAAGAACACAAGGAACATACGAGGAAAATGGCAGAAAACAGAGAAAAAAAGGAGAGATCAGGTGAAAAAAATATGAACTAAACATGAACTGTGAATACTTGCTGAACATGGAGTGAACACAGAAAACATGAAAAAGAATGTGAAGAACACGGTGAATATAGCGAAAATATATAAATAGAGTAGGATTATTGAAGGTTTGGATAAGTTGGGAAATGGGAGAGAGATGAAGGGGGAAGTAAGGGATGTGAAGGTAAGGGGGGTGAAAGGGCGTTGAGGAGATAAGGGCAAAAGGGAATTAGGGAAGGTAAACAGGGAAAGGTAAGGGAGGGAAAAGGCAAGGTGTGATTTCTGACTGTGTGATTATTGCCTACTTGGGTAAACAAAGGGTAATGAAAGTAAGGTGATATGTGACTGTGTGAATGTTAGCACGTTGCTGATTATTTGCATAGCTGAGTACAAAAAGGGTATTAAAGGCCATGATGTTTACTTTTGATAGACTGGAGAGGGACTTGATCTGAATTAATTTTTATGAACATTGAACTAAGGCGGAGAACATGAGCTGAAACTCAGTTAATGTCTTGATTTGTTTACAGGGTTGTCTGAAAATGTAATTGGGGTGTTTAAATCTCTGGGGATTTTGACTGATAGTAGTGAATTTACAGAGGTGAACTTGGACAGAGAAGAAGATTTTGAGTTTGGTAAGACTATTTTTCTTTATTTACTTAGTTAGAAGTATGACGGGTTTAAATTTCAGGAAAATTGATGGGTTATTAACGAAGATACGAGAGGGAAGTAAGGTGAGGGAATAAAGCTGGAGCTCGGTAACTAAATTGTAGTATTGTACGACGTTTGAAATACAGCAGGTATAAATTTTAGGGAAATAGGGCAGTTAGTAAAGAAGTTTCGGGGATAAACTAAGGCTAGGGACAAGAGTATGAGGCTGGGGTTGAATTTCTCAGTAACTGACTTGATCGTATTTACTGTGTATGAAATACAGAGGGTATAAGTTTTAGGGAAATTAATTAGGTATTAACGAAGATACGAGAGGGAAGAATGGCTGAGGACAGGAGATAGAACTCGGTAATTGTTCGGGTCTTATTTACCATGTCTGAAATATGACTTTAAAATTTAAGCAGGATGGGACTGTTAGTAAAAATGTTATGAGTAGGGGTTAAGGCGGGAACAAGAGCCGGAGCTTGCTTTCTGACTCGGGTTGATTTACTACATCTGAAGTATGATTGTTTAAAATTAGGCAAAAATTGGGCTATTAGTAGCGAAAATGTGAACTCTGACGAATTTGGTCTTTACTGGACTCTGACGAATTTGGTCTTTACTGGACTCTGACGAATTTCTATCCCAAATTGGACTCATTTCGATCCCAAAGTGAATAATTTTTGGTATAAACTTGACTCTGCCTAATTTTCGGTCATTACTGGACTCTGAATATTTTCGGGAACAAACTGGACTCTGTTATTTTTTCATGCTAAAACTAGACAGATTATTTTCAGGATAAAACTGGACTCGATTATTTTCAGGCATAAACTGTGGTCTGAAAATGGACTCTGAATAATTTTCTGTCTTTACTGGACTCTGACGAATTTTGCTCACAAAGTGGACTCTGAAGTTAATTCTCTTATAAGATCTCTTAACAAACTTCTATTAACATATTTTCCTCATAAGAACTCTTAACAAACTTCTAAGATATCTGAAATTATTTTTCTCATAAGAAATCCTAAACAACCTTCTAAGCTCTCTGAAATTATTTTCTCATAAGAACTCTTAACAAAACTTCTGTGAACATATTCTCAGAAAATGCTCTTTGAAAAAATGTGCGATTTTGAGAGCAGGCAAAATTTGTCTGTAGCGTTTACCTGGAAACCCTGTGACTCAAACCCGATACCTCCACACATAAATATAACCCATCATAATGAGACAGACATTGCAGCCAAATTAGTGTGTAACAAGGACGAAGTTGAATTAGATCTAGGTATCCCCATCTCTGCTGTCAAAACTGTATTGGTCCAAACACTCAAATTACAGACTCCCAACGACCTGAAAGTACTAGCATAAAATGCTATGATTTGTTCAGATCTGAAACCTATATCTATGGGCAGCACAAAACGTCCACTAGACTGTGCGACACAGTGGTTGCAAGGATCAGGTTGGGTTACCATTACCTGTGGCAGGTGGCTGCAGGTGACGGATCTCCCAATCCTGAGCACTCCAGTTGCAAACTCTGTGAGCAGGAACTGCGGCACGATCTCTCACACTACATCACTGAAAGTCCATTTATTAGACCTTTCAGACCAGATAGCATGACGTACCTGGAGCTTTGCAATTATTTTATTTACTCTCGTATTCTTGAAGATATCCTCACAGTGTACCCAAAATTTGCCAGTGCAGGCTACTAAACATATGGCCCTGTATGACTAACCATCCTGCGAGATGGGGACTTTTATTACCACTGCTACCTTATTCACTTTTGCGTTGATGATATCCTCAAAATGCACCTGGAGTCTGCCAGTGCAGACTTCCTATTACATGACTAACCATCCTGTGTGATGCTTTTTTGACACACTGTACTCCACTTTATATAATCTAGGGTAGCTGCACTAATGCAGATGTACCTAATGTATTAAAAAAAAAATTAACTGGAAAACCTTAATCGGGATATTTTCCTAAAAAAAAAAAAATCCCCTTTACGGTGTCATCCCTACTACTGTGGTTGTGGGGTGCGGTTGTGGGGTGTGGTTGTGGGGTGTGGTTAGAGGGTGTGGTTGTGGGGGTATGGATGTGGGGTGTGGTTGTGGGGTGTTGTTGTAGGGTGTGATTGTATTTTGTGGTTGTATGGTATGGTTGTGGGGTGTGGTTGTGGGGTGTGATTGTGAGGGTGTAGTTGTAGGGGTATGGTGTGGTTGTGGGGAGTAGTTTGAGGGTGTGGTTGTATTTTGTGGTTGTGGGGTGTTGTTGTGGGTTGTGGTTGTGGAGTGGGGTGTGGTTATATAGTGTTGTTGTAAGGTGTTGTTGTGGGGTTGGTTGTAGGGTGTTGTTGTGGAGTATGTTTGTGGGGTGTGGTTGAAGGGTGTGGTTGTTGGGTGTGGTTGTAGGGTGTTGTTGTGGGGTGTTGTTGTGGGTTAAGGTGTTGAGGTGTAGTTGTGGGGTGTGGTTGTAGGGTGTGGATGTGGGGTGTGGATTTGGGTTTTGGTTGTAGGGTGTGCTTGTGGGGTGTGCTTTGGATGTGGTTGTAGAATGTTGTTGTGAGGTGTGGTTGTGGGGTATGGTTGTGGGATGTGGATGAGGGATGTGGATGTGGGGTGTGGTTGTGGTGTGTGGCAGTCGGTTTGTGGTTGTGGGGTGTGGTTGTAGGTTTAGTTGTAGGGTGTGTTTGTATTTTGTGGTACTGGGGTGTGGTTTGGGGTGTTGATGTATAGTGTTGTTGTGGGGTGTGGTTGCAGGGTGTTGTTGTGGGGTGTGGTTGTGGGGTGTGGTTGACAGTTGTTGTTGTAGGGTGTGGTTGTGGGGTGTGGTTGTAGGGTGTTGTTGTGGGGTGTGGTTTTGGGGTGAGGGTGAAGGATGTGGTTGAGGGGTGTGGTTCTGGGTTGAGGTGTAGTTGTGGGGTGTGGTTGTAAGGTGTGGATGTTAGGTGTGGATTTGGGTTTTGGTTGTAGGGTTTGCTTGTGGGGTGTGCTTTGGATGTATTGTAGAATGTTGTTATGGGGTGTGGTTGTGGAGTGTATTGGTGGGAGTAGTTTTGGGGTGTGGTTGTGGGGCGTGGTTGTGTGGTTGTGAGGTGTGGTTGTGGGGTGTGCATGTAGGTTAAGGTGTTGTGTTGTGGTTGTGGGGTGTGGTTGTATTTTGTGGTTGTGGAGTGTGGTTGTATAGTGTGGTTGTGGGGTGTGGTTGAAGGGTGTTGTTGTAGGGTGTTGTTGGGAAGTGTAGTTGTAGGGTGTGGTTTAGGGGTGAGGTTGTAGGGTGTGGTTGTGGGGTGGTGTATAGTGTGTGGTTGTGGGGTGTGGTTGTGGGGTGGTGTATAGTGTGTGGTTGTGGGGTGTGGTTGTGGGGTGGTGTATAGTGTGTGGTTGTGGGGTGTGGTTGTGGGGTGTGGTTGTGGGGTGTGGTTGTATAGTGTGATTGAATAGTGTGGTTGAATAGTGTGGTTGTGAGATGTGGTTGTAGGGAGGGGTTGTGGGGTGTGGTTGTTGGGTGTGGTTGTGGGGTGTGGGGTTGTAGGGTGTGGTTGTGGGGTGTGTTTGTCGGGTGTGGTTGTGGAGTGTGGTTGTGGAGAGAGGTTGTAGGGAGTGGTTGTGGGATGTGATTGTGGGTTGAGGTTGTGGGGGGTGGTTGTGGGGTGTAGTTGTGGGGTGTGGTTGTGAGGAGAGGTTGTGGAGTGTGGTTGTGCGGTGTGGTTGTAGGGTGTGTTTGTGGGGTGTGGTTGTTGGGTATGGTTGTGGGATGTGGTTGAGGGGTGTAGATGTAGGGTGTGGTTGTGGGGTGTGGCAGTCGGTTTGTGGTTGTGGGGTGTGGTTGTGGGGTGTAGTTGTAGGGTGTGTTTGTATTTTGAGGTTGTGGGGTGTGGTTTGGGGTGTTGATGTATAGTGTTCTTGTGGGGTGTGGATACAGGGTGTTGTTGTGGGGTGTGGTTGTGGGGTGTGATTGACAGTTGTTGTTGTAGGGTGTGGTTTTGGGGTGTGGTTGTAGGGTGTTGTTGTGGGTTGTGGTTGTGGGGTGAGGATGAAGGATGTGGTTGAGGGGTGTGGTTGTGGGTGGAGTTGTAGTGTGTGGATGTGGGGTGTGGTTGTGGGGTGTGGTTGTAGGGTGTAGTTGCTTGGTATGCTTGTGGGGTGTGGTTGTATAATGTGGTTGTGGGGTGTGGTTGTGGGGTGTAGTTGTAGGGTGTGGTTGTGGATATGGTTGTGGGGTGTGGTTGTAGGGTGTGGTTGTAGGGTGTGGTTGTGGGATGTGGTTGTGGGGTATGGTTGTGGGGTGTGGTTGCAGGGTGTGGTTGTGAGGTGTGTTTGTGGGGTGTGGTTGTAGGGTGTGGTTGTTGGGTGTGGTTGTGGGGAGTGGTTGTGGGGTGTGGTTGCGGGGTGTGGTTGCGGGGTGTGGTTGAAGGGTGTGGTTGTTGGGTGTGGTTGTAGGGTGTTGTTGTGGGGTGTGGTTGTGGGTTAAGGTGTTGAGGTATAGTTGTGGGGTGTCGTTGTTGGGTGTGGATGTAGGTTGTGGATTTGGGTTTTGGTTGTAGGGTGTGCTTATGGGGTGTGCTTTGGATGTGGTTGTAGAATGTTGTTGTGGGGTGTGGTTGAGGAGTGTAGTGGTGGGAGTAGTTTTGGGGTGTGGTTGTGGGGCGTGGTTTTGGGGTGTTGTTGTGAGGTGTGGTTGTGGGGTGTGCTTGTAGGTTAAGGTGTTGTGGTGTGGTTGTGGGGTGTGATTGTGAGGGTGTAGTTGTAGGGTGTGGTTGTAGGGTGTGGTTGTATGGTGTGGTTGTGGGGTGTAGTTGTAGGGTGTGATTGTATTTTGTGTTTGTATGGTGTGGTTGTGGGGTGTGGTTGTGGGGTGTGATTGTGAGGGTGTAGTTGTAGGGTGCGGTTGTAGGGTGTGGTTGTATGGTGTGGTTGTTGGGAGTAGTTGGAGGGTGTGGTTGTATTTTGTGGTTGTGGGGGTGTTGTTGTGGGGTGTGGTTGTGGAGTGCGGTTGTGGGGTGTGGTTGTATAGTGTTGTTGTAAGGTGTGGTTGTATAGTGTTGTTGTAAGGTGTGGTTGTGGGGATGGTTGTAGGGTGTTGTTGTGGTGTATGTTTGTGGGGTGTGGTTGAAGGGTGTGGTTGTTGGGTGTGGTTGTAAGGTGTTGTTGTGGGGTGTGGTTGTGGGTTATGGTGTTGAGGTGTAGATGTGGGGTGTGGTTGTAAGGTGTGGATGTGGGGTGTGGATTTGGGCTTTGGTTGTAGGGTGTGTTTGTGGGGTGTGCTTGTGGGATGTGCTTTGGATGTGGTTGTAGAATGTTGTTGTGGGGTGTGGTTGTGGGGTATGGTTGTGGGATGTGGTTGAGGGGTGTGGTTGTGGGGTGTGGCAGTCGGTTTGTGGTTGTGGGGTGTGGTTGTAGGTTTAAACGTAGGGTGTGTTTGTATTTTGTGGTACTGGGGTGTGGTTTGGGGTGTTGATGTATAGTGTTGTTGTGGGGTGTGGTTGCAGGGTGTTGTTGTGGGGTGTGGTTGTGGGGTGTGGTTGACAGTTGTTGTTGTAGGGTGTTGTTGTGGGGTGTGGCTGTAGGGTGTTGTTGTGGGGTGTGGTTGTGGGGTGAAGATGAAGGATGTGGTTGAGGGGTGTGGTTCTGGGTTAAGGTGTTGAGGTGTAGTTGTGGGGTGTTGTTGTAGGGTGTGGATGTGGGGTGTAGATTTGGGTTTTGGTTGTAGGGTGTGCTTTGGATGTGGTTGTAGAATGTTGTTGTGGGGTGTGGTTGTAGAATGTAGTGGTGGGAGTAGTTTTGGGGTGTTGTTGTGGGTCGTGGTTGTGTGGTTGTGAGGTGTGGTTGTGGGGTGTGCATGTAGGTTAAGGTGTTGTGGTGTGGTTGTAGGGTGTGGTTGTATTTTGTGGTTGTGGAGTGTGGTTGTATAGTGTGGTTGTGGGGTGTGGTTGTGGGGTTTGGTTGAAGGGTGTTGTTGTAGGGTGTTGTTGGGAAGTGTAGTTGTAGGGTGTTGTTTAGGGGTGAGGTTGTAGGGTGTGGTTGTGGGGTGGTGTATAGTGTGTGGTTGTGGGGTGTTCTTGTGGGGTGTGGTTGTATAGTGTAATTGAATAGTGTGGTTGAATAGTGTGGTTGTGGGATGTGGTTGTAGGGAGGGGTTGTGGGGTGTGGTTGTTGGGTGTGGTTGTGGGGTGTGTGGTTATGGGGTGTGGTTGTGGGGTGTGTTTGTCGGGTGTGGTTGTGGAGTGGGGTTGTGGAGAGTGGTTGTTGGGAGTGTTTGTGGGATGTGGTTGTGGGTTGAGGTTGTGGGGGGTGGTTGTGGGGTGTAGTTGTGGGATGTGGTTGTGCGGTGTGGTTGTAGGGTATGATTGTGGGGTGTGGTTGTAGGGTATAGTTGTGGGATGTGGTTGAGGGGTGTGGATGTAGGGTGTGGTTGTGGGGTGTGGCAGTCGGTTTGTGGTTGTGGGGTGTAGTTGTAGGGTGTGTTTGTATTTTGAGGTTGTGGGGTGTGGTTTGGGGTGTTGATGTATAGTGTTCTTGTGGGGTGTGGTTGCAAGGTGTTGTTGTGGGGTGTGGTTGTGGGGTGTGGTTGACAGTTGTTGTTGTAGGGTGTGGTTGTGGGGTGAGGTTGTGGGGTGTGGTTGTAGGGTGTTGTTGTGGGGTGTGGTTGTGGGGTGAGGATGAAGGATGTGGTTGAGGGGTGTGGTTGTGGGTGGAGTTGTAGTGTGTGGATGTGGGGTGTGGTTGTGGGGTGTGGTTGTAGGGTGTGGTTGCTTGGTATGGTTGTGGTATGTGGTTGTATAATGTGGTTGTGGGGTTTGGTTGTGTGGTGTGGTTGTGGGGTGTGGTTGTAGGGTGTGGTTGTGGATATGGTTGTGGGGTGTGGTTGTAGGGTGTGGTTGTGGGATGTGGTTGTGGGGTGTGGTTGTGGGGTGTGGTTGCAGGGTGTGGTTGTGAGGTGTGGTTGTGGGGTGTGGTTGTAGGGTGTGGTTGTGGGGAGTGGTTGTGGGGTGTGGTTACGGGGTGTGGTTGTTGGGTGTGGTTGTAGGGTGTTGTTGTGGGGTGTGGTTGTGAGTTAAGGTGTTGAGGTGTTGTTGTGGGGTGTCGTTGTTGGGTGTGGATTTGGGTTTTGGTTGTAGGGTGTGCTTTTGGGGTGTGCTTTCGATGTGGTTGTAGAATGTTGTTGTGGGGTGTGGTTGGGGAGTGTAGTGGTGGGAGTAGATTTGGGGTGTGGTTCTGGGGCGTGGTTTTGGGGTGTTGTTGTGAGGTGTGGTTGTGGGTTAAGGTGTTGTGGTGTGGTTGTGGGGTGTGGTTGTAGGGTGTGGGTGTATTTTGTGGTTGTGGGGTGTGGTTGTATAGTGTGGTTGTGGGATGTGGTAGAAGGGTGTTGTTGTGGGGTGTTGTTGGGAGGTGTGGTTGTGGGGTGGTGTACAGTGTGTGGTTGTGGGGTGTTCTTGTTGGGTGTGGTTGTGGGGTGTTCTTGTTGCGTGTGGTTGTGGGGAGTGGTTGTTGTGTGTGATTGTGGGGTGTGCATGTAGGTTAAGGTGTTGTGGTGTGGTTGTGGGATGTGGTTGTATATCGTGGATGTGGAGTGTCGTTGTATAGTGTGGTTGTGGGGTGTGGTTGTGGGGTGTGGTTGAAGGGTGTTGTTGTAGGGTGTGGTTGGGAGGTGTAGTTGTAGGGTGTGGTTTAGGGGTGAGGTTGTAGGGTGTGGTTGTGGGGTGGTGTATAGTGTGTGGTTGTGGGGTGTTCTTGGGGTTGTGGTTGTGGGATGTGGTTCAAAAGTGTGGTTGTGGTGTGTGGTTAGTAGTAGGGATGACACCGTGAAGGGGATTTTAAAAAAAAAAAAAATCCTGAATAAGGTGTTGGTTTTCTATTTAATTTTAAAATCGGGATTGAGTCACAGGGTTTCCAGGTAAACTCTACAGGCAAATTTTGCCTGCTTTCAAAATTGCACATTTTTTCAAAGAGCATATTCTGAGAATTTGTTCAGAGAAGTTTTGTTAAGAGTTCTTATGAGAAAATAATTTCAGAGATCTTAGAATTTTCTTTAGGATTTCTTATGAGAAAAATAATTTCAGAGATCTTAGAAGTATGTTAAGAGTTCATATGAGGAAAATATGTTCATAGAGGTTTGTTAAGAGATCTTATAGGAGAAATAATTTCAGAGTTCACTTTGTGAGCACAATTCGTCAGTGTCCAGTAAAGACAGAAAATTATTCAGAGTCCATTTTCAGACCACAGTTTATGCCTGAAAACAATCAGAGTCCAGTTTTATCCTGAAAGTAATCAAAGTCTAGTTTTAGCCTCAAAAAATAACAGTCCAGTTTGTTCCCGAAAATATTCAGAGTCCAGTAATGAGCGAAAATTAGGCAGAGTCCAGTTTATTCCGAAAATTATTCAGAGTCCACTTTGGGATGGAAATTCGTCAGATTCCAGTAAAGACCAAATTCGTCAGAGTCCTCATTTTTCGCTACTAATAGCCCAATTTTAGCCTAATTTTAAACAATCATACTTCAGATGTAGTAAATCAACTCGAGTCAGTAAGCAAGCTCCGGCTCCTATTCCCGCCTTAACCCCCTCTCAAAACAGCTTTACTAACAGTCCAATCCCCCTTAAATTTTAAACAATCATATTTCAGACAAAGTAAATAAGATCTTTACAATTACCGAGATCTAGCTTCTGTCCTCAGCCTTTCTTCTCTCTCGTATCTTCGTTAATACCTAATTAATTTCCTTAAAACTTATACCCTTTGTATTTCATACACAGTAAATAAGATCAAGTCAGTTACTAAGCTCCAGCTCATGTCCCCAGCATAAGTTTATCCCCTTAACTTTTTTACTATCAGCCAAATTTCCCTAAAATTTATACCCGCTTTATTTCAAACGTCATACAATACTTCAATTTAGTTATCAAGCTCTAGCTCTAGTCCCCCACCTTACTTTCCTCTCGTATCTTCGTTAGTAACCCATCAATTTTCCTGAAATTTAAACCTGTCATACTTCTTTGTAAATAAAGAAAAATAGTGTTACCGAACTCTAGCTCTTGTCCTGTGTCCAAGTTCACTCCTGTAAATTCACTACTATCAGTCCAAATCCCCAGAGATTTAAACCCCGCAACTACATTTCCAAACCCCCCCACTCCCCCCTGTAAATTAATCAAGACATTAACTGACTTTCAGCTCATGTCATCCACCTTAGTTCAATGTTCATCAAAATTAATTCAGATCAAGTTCCTCTCCAGTCTATCAAAAGTAAACATCATGGCCTTTAATACCTTTTTTGTACTCAGCTATGTAAATAATCACCAACGTGCTAATATTCACACAGTCACATATCACCTTACTCTCATTACCCCTTGTTTACCCAAGTAGGCAATAATCACACAGTCAGAAATCACACCTTGCCTTTTCCCTCCCATACCTTTCCATCTTTACCTCCCCCATACCTTTCCCAATTCCCTTTTGCCCTTATCTCCTCAACACCCTTTCACACCCCTTCCCTTCTAATCCCTTAACTCCCCCTTCATCTCTCTCCCATTTCCCAACATATCCAAACCTTCAATAATCCTACTGTATTTATATATTTTCTCTATATTCACCGTGTACTTCGCATTCTTTTCCATGTTTTCTGTTTTTTTTTTAAATAAAATGTTCCATTGTTTCTTCCGTTCAGTAACTAGTTCTTTGTGAAATATTATCAACAGCAATACGGTTCTACCAACAAATTTAGTCACCCAGTTTTGTTTGCAAAACTACATCAAAGTAATTTTCATAGTCAACTTAATATTTCTTACCAACACTGTTCTTAAACAAATCTATACTTTATTCAGTACCAAATTTACAAAGACAAATTTTTCTTGTAACTTTAAACTAAAATCATTCGCTAATCAACTAAAACATAGTCACTTTCGTCATTTCTCAACTAAACTTATTATCCAATTAACTAAAAATAGTCGGGATTACCCTCGTTCAATACTGTTCTTAACTAAAATGACCTTTCTCCTAGCTAAAAAAAATTGTCAAAGGAAACTTCTTTCAGCACTTTCTCAACAGCCATTATGTTTTGTCAAGTAAGATAACATAGGCAATGATATCTATCATCGCTGTGCTTAACTGACATTTATACTCTGTAGAGCACAAAAAAAGTCACTGTCATCATATTTTCTTGTCTTTCCTCAACTAAAAATAATCAAATGTAACTTCGTTCCACACTTTCGTAACTAACAGTATACATCGTAGAGAACAAAAATATTACAATCGTAGAGTACAAACACATCGTAGAGTTCAAATATACATCGTAGAGTACAAACTTTTCAAATGTAGTTTATTTGTTTATTGTGTTTTGACGTATTTGTTGAATATATTATCCTTATCCTAACCTTTCAGGTGTAGTTTTGTTTGTCCTTGTTGTATATTTTACTCAAACCCACCATCCCACTAAACCTTCCTTCCTTCTTTTACTTTGTTTCTGCTACTCCTTCTCTCCCCCCTTTTTATCTCTATCTTCCTCCTTCTATCCCCCCTTTTCTCTCTATCTTCCTCCTTCTATCTCCCTTTTTCTCTGTATCTTCCTCCTTCTATCCCCCCTTTTTCTCTCTATCTGCCTCCTTCTCTCATTCTCTCTCATTCTTTTAATTTTCTTTTTCTCAAATGCAAGTCTTAGTGCTCCCGTGCTCTCACTCTCCCCTCATTCTCTCTCTCTTCTTCCCCCTCTCTCTTACTCCTTTCTCTCACTCCCTTGCTCTCTTGTTTTTCTCAATTTCAAGTCTTAGTAGATCTGATTCTTTACTACTGTAATTATATTATTACTAAGATAAAGAATGAACTAATATGTGAAAACAATGTAAAAGAAGGAAGGAAGGAAGGTTAAGTGGGATGATGGGTTTGGGTAAAATATAAAAAAAGGAGAAACAAAACTACATCTGAAAGGTTAGGATAAGGATAATATATTCAACAAATACGTCAAAACACAATAAACAAATAAACTACATCTGAAAGGTTAGGTTAAAGGGTTGGGGAATAAGAACAAATGATAACCAACATAATGAATATACTCAGATTAAAGAGGTTAGGTTAAAGGGGAAAGAAGAAGAAGAATTATAACAAACATAATAAATACAACTTATGAGGAACTTGACGAATTTAAAAAAAAATGTTACAAAGTGCATAAACTGACATTTCTAACAAATTTCCCTTTAAATGCTAAAATACCCTAACTTTCACAAATAACCATTGAAATGCATAAACAACCATTTGAGAAATTAACCCTTAAAATGAATAAATGTTCATATACAACAAAAATCCTTTGAAATGCTTAAACATCCAATCTTTAACAAATAGCGCTTGAAATGCATAAATGACCATTTGAGAAACTAACTATTGAAACGAACAAATCAATATGAGACATTGATTGACGAAACACAAAAAGACAAGCAGGAATATTTCATGTCTTTGAGAACAACTTTGATGACTTAGAGAATAACTTTAATGAACGAAAGTGAGTTAGAGATTACCTTTTGATGTCCCTGAGAATATCTTTGATGACTTTGAGAATGACTTTTGAGAACATGAGTAGTATTTTGATAGCTCAGAGAACAACTTTTGATGACATAGAAAATAACTTTGATGAACGATGCTGTTTTGGAAAGTTTCTCTGATGAACGAAGATGACTTACAGATTAACTTTGATGACCTAGAGATTAACTTTGATGACTTTTGAGAACAAGTTTGATGACTTAGAGAAAGCCTTTGATGACTCTGAGAATATCTTTCATGACTCTTAAAATTAGTTTGATGTCTTACAGAACAACTTTGATGATCGAAATTAACTTTCGATGTCTCTGAGAATAACTTTGATGAACAAAGATGTCTGAGATTAACTTTTTGATAGCTCTGAGATTAACTTTGATGTCTCTGAGAATATCTTTGATGACTTTGAGAATGACTTTGATGATTCTGAGAATACCTTTGATGACTCTGAAAATTACTTTGATGTCTTACAGAACAACTTTGATGATCGAAATTAACTTTCGATGTCTCTGAGAATAACTTTGATGAACAAAGTTGTCTGAGATTACCTTTTTGATAGCCCTAAGATTACCTCTGATGTCTCTGAGATTATCTTTGATGACTTTGAGAATGACTTTTGAGAACATGAGTAGTATTTTGATAGCTCAGAGAATAACTTTTGATGACATAGAGAATAACTTTTTATGTCTTAGAGAACAACATTGATGTCTTAGAGAATAACTTTGATGAACGAAGGTGACTTAGAGAATAACCTTGATGACTCTGAGTATAACTTTTGATATCTTAGAGTATAACTTTGATGAACGAAGATGTTTTGGAAAGTTTCTCTGATGAACGAAGAGTAACTTTGATGTCTCGAAGAGTGTCTTTGATTTTTCACAGAGTAGCTTGGGTGTGTCCTTCATATCTCGAAGAGTATCCTTGACAATTTTTTCTTTCTAACGAGGCGAAATTTTAGTTACCTTTGACTATTTTTGTACTCTACGATGTATACTGTTAGTTACGAAAGTGTGGAACGAAGTTACATTTGACTATTTTTAGTTGAGGAAAGACAAGAAAATATGATGACAGTGACTTTTTTTGTGCTCTACAAAGTATAAATGTCAGTTAAGGACAGCGATGATAGATATCTTTGCCTATTTTTTCTTACTTGACAAAACATAATGGCTGTTGAGAAAGTGCTGAAAGAAGTTTCCTTTGACATTTTTTTTTAGCTAAGAGAAAGGTCATTTTAGTTAAGAACAATATTGAACGAGGTTAATCCCGACTATTTTTAGTTGATTGGATAATAATTTAGTTGAGAAATGACGAAAGTGACTATGTTTTTGTTGATTGGCGAATGATTTTAGTTAAGGAGTTACAAGAAAAGTTTGTCTTTGTAAATTTGGTACTGAATAAAGTGTAGATTTGTTTAAGAACAGTGTTGGTAAGAAATATTAAGTTGACTACGAGAAATACTTTGATGTAGTTTTGCAAATAAAACTGGGTGACTAAATTTGTTGTGGGAACTGTATTGCTGTTGATAATATTTGACAAAGAACTAGTTACTTAACGGAAGAAACAATGGAACATTTTATTTTAAAGGAACATGTAAGATAATGTGTTGAACATAGTGAGAACATGACAAAGAACCCATAGAACACGTAAGAGAATGCAAACAACATAGTGAACATATGGGGAACGCAGAAAACATGTAAGAAAAGGTGATGAGCATAGTGAACATAAGGGGAATATGAACTTACAGAGAACATGAAGACATGATAAGGAACATATGAATGAACACTGAACATGTGAAGAACAAGCTAAGAACATTGAGAACATGAATATTGAGTATAAAACTTGTACAGAGAACATATGAGGTACATGAAAAACATGACAAAGAACACAGGGAACATACGAGGAAAATGGCAGAAAACAGAGAAAAAATGGAGAAATCTGGTGAAAAAAAATATGAACTAAACATGAACTGTGAATACTTGCTGAACATGGAGTGAACACAGAAAACGTGGAAAAGAATGTGAAGAACATAGTGAATATAGCGAAAATATATAAATACAGTAGGATTATTGAAGGTTTGGATAAGTTGGGAAATGGGAGAGAGATGAAGGGGGAAGTAAGGGATGCGAAGGTAAGGGGGGGTGAAAGGGAGTTGAGGAGATAAGGGCAAAAGGGAATAGGGGAAGGTAAGAGGGAGGGAAAGGTAAGGGAGGGAAAAGGCAAGGTGTGATTTCTGACTGTGTGATTATTGCCTACTTGGGTAAACAAAGGGTAATGAAAGTAAGGTGATATGTGACTGTGTGAATGTTAGCACGCTGCTGATTATTTACATAGCTGAGTACAAAAACGGTATTAAAGGCCATGATGTTTACTTTTGATAGACTGGAGAGGGACTTGATCTGAATTAATTTTTATGAACATTGAACTAAGGTGGAGGACATGAGCTGAAACTCAGTTAATGTCTTGATTTATTTACAGGGTTGTCTGAAAATATAGTTGGGGGGTTTAAATCTCTGGGGATTTGGACTGATAGTGGTGAATTTACAGGGTTGAACTTGGACAGAAAACAAGATCTAGAGTTTGGTAAGACTATTTTTCTTTATTTACTTAGTTAGAAGTATGACGGGTTTAAATTTCAGGAAAATTGATGGGTTATTAACGAAGATACGAGAGGGAAGTAAGGTGGGGGAATAGAGCTGGAGCTCGGTAACTAAATTTTAGTATTGTACGACGTTTGAAATACAGCGAGTATAAATTTTAGGGAAATAGGGCTGTTAGTAAAGAAGTTTCGGGGATAAACTAAGGCTAGGGACAAAAGTACGAGGCTAGGGTTGTATTTGTCAGTAACTGACTTGATCATATTTACTGTGTATGAAATACAGAGGGTATAAGTTTTAGGGAAATTAATTAGGTATTAACGAAGATACGAGAGGGAACAATGGCTGAGGACAGGAGATAGAACTCGGTAATTGTTTGGATCTTATTTACCATGTCTGAAATATGACTATAAAATTTAAGCGGGATGGGACTGTTAGTAAAAATGTTATGAGTGGGGGTTAAGGTGGGAAAAAGAGCCGGAGCTTGCTTTCTGACTCGGGTTGATTTACTACATCTGAAGTATGATTGTTTAAAATTAGGCAAAAATTGGGCTATTAGTAGCGAAAATGTGAACACTGACGAATTTGGTCTTTACTGGACTCTGACGAATTTCGATCCCAAATTGGACTCATTTCGATCCCAAAGTGAATAATTTTTGGTATAAACTGGACTCTGCCTAATTTTCGGTCATTACTGGACTCTGAATATTTTCGGGAACAAACTGGAATCTGTTATTTTTTCATGCTAAAACTAGACAGATTATTTTCAGGATAAAACTAGACAGATTATTTTCAGGATAAAACTGGACTCGATTATTTTCAGGCATAAACTGTGGTCTGAAAATGGACTCTGAATAATTTTCTGTCTTTACTGGACTCTGACGAATTTTGCTCACAAAGTGCACTCTGAAATTAATTCTCTTATAAGGTCTCTTAACAAACTTCTATCAACATATTTTTCTCATAAGAACTCTTAAAAAACTTCTAAGATCTCTGAAATTAGTTTTCTCATTAGAAATCCTAAACAACCTTCTAAGCTCTCTGAAATTATTTTCTCATAAGAACTCTTAACAAAACTTCTGTGAACATATTCTCAGAAAATGCTTTTTGAAAAAATGTGCGATTTTGAGAGCAGGCAAAATTTGTCTGTAGCGTTTACCTGGAAACCCTGTGACTCAAACCTGATACCTCCACACATAAATATAACCCATCATAATGAAACAGACATTGTAGCCAAATTAGTGTGTAACAAGGACGAAGTTGAATTAGATCTAGGTATCCCCATCTCTGCTGTCAAAACTGTATTGGTCCAAACGCTCAAATTACTGACTCCCAACGACCTGAAAGTACTAGCATAAAATGCTATGATTTGTTCAGATCTGAAACCTATATCTATGGGCAGCACAAAACGTCAACTAGACTGTGCGACACAGTGGTTGCAAGGATCAGGTTGGGTTACCATTACCATTATCTCCCAATCCTGAGCACTCCAGTTGCAAACTCTGTGAGCAGGAACTGCGGCACAATCTCTCACACTACATCACTGAATGTTCAATTATTAGACCTTTCAGACCAGATAGCATGAGGTACCTGGAGCTTTGCAATTATTTTATTCACTCTCGTATTCTTGAAGATATCCTCACAGTGTACCCAAAATTTGCCAGTGCAGGCTACTAAACATATGGCCCTGTATGACTAACCATCCTGCGAGATGGGGACTTTTATTACCACTGCTACCTTATTCACTTTTGTGTTGAAGATATCCTCAAAATGCACCTGGAGTCTGCCAGTGCAGACTTCCAATCACATGACTAACCATCCTGTGTGATGCTTTTTTGACACACTGTACTCCACTTTATATAATCTAGGGTAGCTGCACTAATGCAGATGTACCTAATGTATTAAAAAAAAAAATTAACTGGAAAACCGACACCTTAATCAGGATATTTTCCTAAAAAAAAAAATCCCCTTTACGGTGTCATCCCTACTACTGTGGTTGTGGGGTGCGGTTGTGGGGTGTGGTTGTGGGGAGTGGTTAGAGGGTGTGGTTGTGGGGGTATGGATGTGGGGTGTGGTTGTATGGTGTGGTTGTCGGGTGTAGTTGTAGGGTGTGATTGTATTTTGTGGTTGTATGGTGTGGTTGTGGGGTGTGATTGTGAGGATGTAGTTGTAGGGTGGTTGTATGGTGTTGTTGTGGGGAGTACTTGGAGGGTGTTATGTATTTTGTGGTTGTGGGGTGTTGTTGTGGGGTGTGGTTGTAGAGTGCGGTTGTGGGGTGTGGTTGTAGAGTGTTGTTGTAAGGTGTGGTTGTGGGGTTGGTTGTAGGGTGTTGCTGTGGAGTATGTTTGTGGGATGTGGTTGAAGGGTGTGGTTGTTGGGTGTGGTTGTAGGGTGTTGTTGTGGGGTGTGGTTGTGGGTTAAGGTGTTGAGGTGTAGTTGTGGGGTGTGGTTGTAGGGTGTGGATGTGGGGGTGTGGATTTGGGTTTTGGTTGTAGGGTGTGCTTGTGGGGTGTGCGTTGGATGTGGTTGTAGAATGTTGTTGTGGGGTGTGGTTATTTGTGGGGTATGGTTGTGGGATGTGGTTGAGGGGTGTGGATGTGGGGTGTGGTTGTGGGGTGTGGCAGTCGGTTTGTGGTTCTGGGGTGTGGTTGTAGGTTTAGTTGTAGGGTGTGTTTGTATTTTGTGGTACTGGGGTGTGGTTTGGGGTGTTGATGTATAGTGTTGTTGTGGGGTGTGGTTGCAGGGTGTTGTTGTGGGGTGTGGTTGTAGGGTGTTGTTGTGGGGTGTGGTTGTGGGGTGAGGATGAAGGATATGGTTGAGGGGTGTGGTTCTGGGTTAAGGTGTTGAGGTGTAGTTGTGGGGTGTGGTTGTAGGGTGTGGATGTGGGGTGTGGATTTGGGTTTTGGTTGTATGGTGTGCTTTGGATGTGGTTGTAGAATGTTGTTGTGGGGTGTGCTTGTGGAGTGTAGTGGTGAGAGTAGATTTGGGGTGTGGTTGTGGGGCGTGGTTGTGTGGTTGTGAGGTGTGGTTGTGGGGTGTGCATGTAGGTTAAGGTGTTGTGGTGTGGTTGTGGGGTGTGGTTGTATTTTGTGGTTGTGGAGTGTGGTTGTATAATGTGGTTGTGGGGTGTGGATGTGGGGTGTGGATGAAGGGTGTTGTTTTAGGGTGTTGTTGGGAAGTGTAGTTGTAGGGTGTGGTTTAGGGGTGAGGTTGTAGGGTGTGGTGTGGGGTGGTGTATAGTGTGTGGTTGTGGGGTGTTCTTGTGGGGTGTGGTTGTGGGGTGTGGTTGTATAGTGTGATTGAATAGTGTGGTTGAATAGTGTGGTTGTGGGATGTGGTTGTAGGGAGGGGTTGTGGGGTGTGGTTGTTGGGTTTGGTTGTGGGGTGTGTGGTTGTGGGATGTGGTTGTGGGGTGTGTTTGTCGGGTGTTGTTGTGGAGTGTGGTTGTGGAGAGTGGTTGCTGGGAGTGGTTGTGGGATGTGGTTGTGGGTTGAGGTTGTGTGGGGGGGGGTTGTGGGGTGTAGTTGTGGGGTGTGGTTGTGAGGAGTGGTTGTGGGGTGTAGTTGTGCGGTGTGGTTGTAGGGTGTGATTGTGGGGTGTGGTTGTAGGGTATGGTTGTGGGATGTGGTTGAGGGGTGTGAATGTAGGGTGTGGTTGTGGGTTGTGGCAGTCGGTTTGTGGTTGTGGGGTGTGGTTGTGGGGTGTAGTTGTAGGGTGTGTTTGTATTTTGTGGTTGTGGGGTGTGGTTTGGGGTGTTGACGTATAGTGTTCTTGTGGGGTGTGATTGCAGGGTGTTGTTGTGGGGTGTGGTTGACAGTTGTTGTTGTAGGGTGTGGTTGTGGGGTGTGGTTGTAGAGTGTTGTTGTGGGGTGTGGTTGTAGGGTGTGGTTGCTTACTATGGTTGTGGGGTGTGGTTGTATAATGTGGTTGTGGGGTGTGGTTGTGGGGTGTTCTTGTGGGGTGTGGTTGTGGGGTGTGGTTGTGGGGTGTGGTTGTGGGGTGTGGTTGTAGGGTGTGGTTATGGATATGGTTGTGGGGTGTGGTTGTAGGGTGTGGTTGTGGGATGTGGTTGTGGGGTGGGGTTGTGGGGTGTGGTTGCAGGGTGTGGTTGTGAGGTGTGGTTGTGGGATGTGGTTGTAGGGTGTGGTTGTTGGGTGTGGTTGTGGGGAGTGATTGTGGGGTGTGGTTGCGGGGTGTGGTTGCGAGGTGTGGTTGAAGGGTGTGATTGTTGGGTGTGGTTGTAGGGTGTTGTTGTGGGGTGTGGTTGTGGGTTAAGGTGTTGAGGTGTAGATGTGGGGTGTCGTTGTTGGGTTTGGATGTGGGGTGTGGATTTCGGTTTTGGTTGTAGGGTGTGCTTGTGGGGTGTGCTTTGGATGTGGTTGTAGAATGTTGTTGTGGGGTGTGGTTGAGGAGTGTAGTGGTGGGAGTAGTTTTGGGGTGTGGTTGTGGGGCGTGGTTTTGGGGTGTTGTTGTGAGGTGTGGTTGTGGGGTGTGCTTGTAGGTTAAGGTGTTGTGGTGTGGTTGTGGGGTGTGGTTGTAGGGTGTGGTTGTATTTTGTGGTTGTGGGGGTGTGGTTGTATAGTGTGGTTGTGGGGTGTGGTTGAAGGGTGTTGTTGTGGGGTGTTGTTGGGAGGTGTGGTTGTAGGGTGTGGTTTAAGGGTGAGGTTGTAGGGTGTGGTTGTGGGGTGGTGTACAGTGTGTGGTTGTGGGGTGTTATTGTGGGGTGTGGTTATGGGGTGTGGTTGTGGGGTGTGGTTGTTGGGTGTGGTTGTGGGGTGTGTGGTTGTGGGGTGTGGTTGTGGGGTGTTATTTTGGGGTGTGGTTATGGGGTGTGGTTGTGGGGTGTGGTTGTTGGGTGTGGTTGTGGGGTGTGGTTGTATAGTGTGATTGAATAGTGTGGTTGAATAGTGTGGTTGTGGGATGTGGTTGTAGGGAGTGGTTGTGGAGTGTGGTTGTGGAGAGTGGTTGTTGGGTGTGGTTGTGGGATATGGTTGTAGGTTGAGGTTGTGGGGGTGGTTGTGCAGTGTAGTTGTTGGGTGTGGTTGTGAGGAGTGGTTGTGGGGTGTGGTTGTGGGGTGTGGTTGTAGGGTGTTGTTGTGGGGTGTGGTTGTAGAGTGTGGTTGCTTACTATCTTTGTGGGGTGTGGTTGTATAATGTGGTTGTGGGGTGTGGTTGTGGGGGTGTGGTTGAAGGGTGTGGTTGTGGATATGGTTGTGGGGTGTGGTTGTAGGGTGTTGTTGTGGGATGTGGTTGTGGGGTGTAGTTGTGGGGTGTGGTTGCAGGGTGTGGTTGTGAGGTGTGGTTGTGGGATGTGGTTGTTGGGTGTGGTTGTTGGGTGTGGTTGTGGGGAGTGAATGTGGGGTGTGGTTGCGGGGTGTGGTTGTGAGGTGTGGTTGAAGGGTGTGGTTGTTGGGTGTGGTTGTAGGGTGTTGTTGTGGGGTGTGGTTGTGGGTTAAGGTGTTGAGGTGTAGTTGTGGGGTGTCGTTGTTGGGTGTGGATGTGGGGTGTGGATTTCGGTTTTGGTTGTAGGGTGTGCTTGTGGGGTGTGGTTTGGATGTGGTTGTAGAATGTTGTTGTGGGGTGTGGTTGAGGAGTGTAGTGGTGGGAGTAGTTTTGGGGTGTGGTTGTGGGGCGTGGTTTTGGGATGTTGTTGTGAGGTGTGGTTGTGGGGTGTGCTTGTAGGTTAAGGTGTTGTGGTGTGGGTGTGGGGTGTGGTTGTAGGGTGTGGTTGTATTTTGTGGTTGTGGGGTGTGGTTGTATAGTGTGGTTGTGGGGTGTGGTTGAAGGGTGTTGTTGTGGGGTGTTGTTGGGAGGTGTGGTTGTAGGGTGTGGTTTAAGGGTGAGGTTGTAGGGTGTGGTTGTGGGGTGGTGTACAGTGTGTGGTTGTGGGGTGTTATTGTGGGGTGTGGTTATGGGGTGTGGTTATGGGGTGTGGTTGTGGGGTGTGGTTGTTGGGTGTGGTTGTGGGGGTGTGGTTGTATAGTGTGATTGAATAGTGTGGTTGAATAGTGTGGTTGTGGGATGTGGTTGTAGGGAGTGGTCGTGGGGTGTGGTTGTTGGGTGTGGTTGTTGGGTGTGGTTGTGGGGTGTGTGGTTGTGGGGTGTGGTTGTGGGGTGTATTTGTCGGTGGTGGTTGTGGAGTGTGGTTGTGGAGAGTGGTTGTTGGGTGTGGTTGTGAGATATGGTTGTAGGTTGAGGTTGTGGGGGGTGGTTGTGCGGTGTAGTTGTTGGGTGTGGTTGTGAGGAGTGGTTGTGGGGTGTGGTTGTGGGGTGTGGTTGTAGGGTGTGATTGTGGGGTGTGGTTGTGGGGAATGGTTGTGGGATGTGGTTGAGGGGTGTGGTTGTGGGGTGTGGTTGTGGGGTGTAGTTGTAGAGTGTGTTTGTATTTTGTGGTTGTGGGGTGTGGTTTGGGGTGTTGTTGTATAGTGTTGTTGTGGGGTGTGGTTGCAGGGTGTTGTTATGGGGTGTGATGATGAGGTGTGGTTGACAGTTGTTGTTGTGGGGTGTGGTTGTGGGGTGTGGTTGTGGGGTGTGGTTGTAGGGTGTTGTTGTGGGGTGTGGTTGTGGGGTGTGGTTGAAGGATGTGGTTGAAGGGTGTGGTTGTGGGTGTGGTTGTAGGGTGTGGTTATTGGGTGTTGTAGTGTGTGGTTGTGGGGTGTGGTTGTAGGGTGTGGTTGCTTGGTATGGTTGTGGGGTGTGGTTGTATAATGTGGTTGTGTGGTGTTTTTGTGGGGTGTGGTTGTAGGTTGTAATTGTGGGGTGTGGATTTGGCATGTGGTTGTTTGGTATGGTTTTAGGGTGTGGTTGTGGGGTGTGGTTGTATAGCGTGGTTGTGGAATTTTGGTTGTGGGGTCTAGTTGTATAGTGTTGTTTGGAGTGTGGTTGTAGAGTGCGGTTTGTGGTTTGAATATAGGGTGTGGTTGTGGGGTGCGGTTTGGTTGCAGGGTGTGGTTGCCGGGTGTGGTTGTGAGGTGTGGTTGTGGGGTGTGGATGTAGGGTGTGGTTATAGGGTGTGGATGTAGGGTGTGGTTATAGGGTGTGGTTGAGGGGTGTGGTTGTGGGATGTGCTCTCTATGTGGTTGAAGAATGTTGTTTTGGCGTGTTATTGTGGGGTGTAATTGTGGGAGTAGTTTGGGGTGTGGTTTTAGGGGTGGTTTTGGGGTGTGGTTGTGGGGTGTGGTTGTGAGGTGTGATTGTGGGGTGTGGTTGGGGGGTGTAGTTGTAGGATGTAGTTGTTGAGTGTAATAGTGGGGTGTGGTTGTGGGGTGTGGTTGTTGAATGTGGTTGTTGGGTGTAGTTGTGGGGTGTGGTTGTAGGGTGTGGTTGTGGGGTGTGGTTGTGGGGTGTGGTTGTGGGGTGTGGTTGTAGGGTGTTGTTTTGGGGTGTGGTTGTAGGGTGTGGTTGTAGGGTGTGGTTGTAGGGTGTGGTTGTATGGTGTGGTGGTCCGGTGTGGTTGTGTGGTGAGGATGTGGGGTGTGGTTGTAGGGTGTTGTTGTGGGGTATGGTTGTGGGGTGTGGTTGTGGGGTGTAGTAGTGGGATGTGGTTGTGGGGTGAGGTTGTGGGGTGAAGTTGTAGGGTGAGGTTGTGGGGTGTGGTTGTAAGGTGTGGTTTTATAGTGTACTTGTGGTGTGTTGTTGAGGGGTGTAGCCGTAGTGTGTGCTGGTGGGGGGTGATTGTGGGGGTGTAGTTGTAGGGTGTGGTTGTGGAGTGTTGTTGTATGGTGTACTTGTGGGGTGCAATTGTAGGGGTGTGGTTGTGGGGTGTGGTTGCAGGGTGTGGTTGTTAAGTGTTTGTTTAGGGTTAGGTTGTGGGATGTAATTACAGGGGTGTGGTTGTGGGGTGTGGTTGTGGGGTGTGGTTGTAGTGTGGTTGTGGGGGGTGTAGTTGTGGAGTGTTGTTGTTGGGTATTGTTGTGGGGTGTGGTTGTGGGGTGTTATAGTGTGTGGTTGTGGGGTGTGTTTGTGGGGTGTGGTTGTGGGTGTGGTTGTTGGGTGTGGTTGGGATGTGTGGTTTTGGGGTGTGGTTGTGGGGTGTGTGGTTGTAGGGTGTGGTTGTGGGGTGTGGTTGTGGGGTGTGCTTGTAGGGTGTTGTTGTGGGGTGTGGTTGTAGGGTGAGGATATAGGGTGTTGTGTTCCGGTGTGGTTGTGTGGTTTGTAGTTTTGCAAATAAAACTGGGTGACTAAATTTGTTGTGGGAACTGTATTGCTGTTGATAATATTTGACAAAGAACTAGTTACTGAACGGAAGAAACAATGGAACATTTTATTTTAAAGGAACATGTAAGATAATGTGTTGAACATAGTGAGAACATGACAAAGAACCCATAGAACACGTAAGAGAGTGCGAACAACATAGTGAACATATGGGGAACGCAGAAAACATGTAAGAAAAGGTGATGATCATAGTGAACATAAGGGGAATATGAACTTACAGAGAACATGAAGACATGATAAGGAACATATGTATTACAATGAATGAACACTGAACATGTGAAGAACAAGCTAAGAACATTGAGAACATGAATATTGAGTATAAAACTTGTACAGAGAACATATGAGGTACATGAAAAACATGACAAAGAACACAGGGAACATACGAGGAAAATGGCAGAAAACAGAGAAAAAATGGAGAAATCTGGTGAAAAAAAATATGAACTAAACATGAACTGTGAATACTTGCTGAATATGGAGTGAACACAGAAAACATGGAAAAGAATGTGAAGAACATAGTGAATATAGCGAAAATATATAAATACAGTAGGATTATTGAAGGTTTGGATAAGTTGGGAAATGGGAGAGAGATGAAGGGGGAAGTAAGGGATGCGAAGGTAAGGGGGGGGGGGTGAAAGGGAGTTGAGGAGATAAGGGCAAAAGGGAATTGGGGAAAGTAAGAGGGAGGGAAAGGTAAGGGAGGGAAAAGGCAAGGTGTGATTTCTGACTGTGTGATTATTGCCTACTTGGGTAAACAAAGGGTAATGAAAGTAAGGTGATATGTGACTGTGTGAATGTTAGCACGTTGCTGATTATTTACATAGCTGAGTACAAAAAAGGGTATTAAAGGCCATGATGTTTACTTTTGATAGACTGGAGAGGGACTTGATCTGAATTAATTTTTATGAACATTGAACTAAGGTGGAGGACATGAGCTGAAACTCAGTTAATGTCTTGATTTATTTACAGGGTTGTCTGAAAATGTAGTTGGGGGGTTTAAATCTCTGGGGATTTGGACTGATAGTAGTGAATTTACAGGGTTGAACTTGGACAGAAAACAAGATCTAGAGTTTGGTAAGACTATTTTTCTTTATTTACTTAGTTAGAAGTATGACGGGTTTAAATTTCAGGAAAATTGATGAGTTATTAACGAAGATACGAGAGGAAAGTAAGGTGGGGGAATAGAGCTGGAGCTCCGTAACTAAATTGTAGTATTGTACGACGTTTGAAATACAGCGGGTATAAATTTTAGGGAAATAGGGCTGTTAGTAAAGAAGTTTTGGGGATAAACTAAGGCTAGGGACAAGAGTATGAGGCTAGGGTTGTATTTGTCAGTAACTGACTTGATCATATTTACTAAGTATGAAATACAGAGGGTATAAGTTTTAGGGAAATTAATTAGGTATTAACGAAGATACGAGAGGGAACAATGGCTGAGGACAGGAGATAGAACTCGGTAATTGTTTGGATGTTATTTACCATGTCTGATATATGACTTTAAAATTTAAGCGGGATGGGACTGTTAGTAAAAATGTTATGAGTGGGGGTTAAGGTGGGAAAAAGAGCCGGAGCTTGCTTTCTGACTCGGGTTGATTTACTACATCTGAAGTATGATTGTTTAAAATTAGGCAAAAATTGGGCTATTAGTAGTGAAAATGTGAACTCTGACGAATTTGGTCTTTACTGGACTCTGACGAATTTCGATCCCAAATTGGACTCATTTCGATCCCAAAGTGAATAATTTTTGGTATAAACTGGACTCTGCCTAATTTTCGGTCATTACTGGACTCTGAATATTTTCGGGAACAAACTGGACTCTGTTATTTTTTCATGCTAAAACTAGACAGATTATTTTCAGGATAAAACTGGACTCGATTATTTTCAGGCATAAACTGTAATCTGAAAATGGACTCTGAATAATTTTCTGTCTTTACTGGACTCTGACAAATTTTGCTCACAAAGTGGACTCTGAAATTAATTCTCTTATAAGATCTCTTAACAAACTTCTATCAACATATTTTTCTCATAAGAACTCTTAAAAAACTTCTAAGATCTCTGCAATTATTTTTCTCATAAGAAATCCTAAACAACCTTCTAAGCTCTCTGAAATTATTTTCTCATAAGAACTCTTAACAAAACTTCTGTGAACATATTCTCAGAAAATGCTCTTTGAAAAAATGTGCGATTTTGAGAGCAGGCAAAATTTGTCTGTAGCGTTTACCTGGAAACCCTGTGACTCAAACCCGATACCTCCACACATAAATATAACCCATCATAATGAGACAGACATTGCAGCCAAATTAGTATGTAACAAAGACGAAGTTGAATTAGATCTAGGTATCCCCATCTCTGCTGTCAAAACTGTATTGGTCCAAACACTCAAATTACTGACTCCCAACGACCTGAAAGTACTAGCATAAAATGCTATGATTTGTTCAGATCTGAAACCTATATCTATGGGCAGCACAAAACGTCAACTAGACTGTGCGACACAGTGGTTGCAAGGATCAGGTTGGGTTACCATTACCTGTGGCAGGTGGCTGCAGGTGACAGATCTCCCAATCCTGAGCACTCCAGTTGCAAACTCTGTGAGCAGGAACTGCGGCACAATCTCTCACACTACATCACTGAATGTCCAGTTATTAGACCTTTCAGACCAGATAGCATGAGGTACCTGGAGCTTTGCAATTATTTTATTCACTCTCGTATTCTTGAAGATATCCTCACAGTGTACCCAAAATATGCCAGTGCAGGCTACTAAACATATGGCCCTGTATGACTAACCATCCTGCGAGATGGGGACTTTTATTACCACTGCTACCTTATTCACTTTTGTGTTGAAGCTATCCTCAAAATGCACCTGGAGTCTGCCAGTGCAGACATCCAATCACATGACTAACCATCCTGTGTGATGCTTTTTTGACACACTGTACTCCACTTTATATAATCTAGTGTAGCTGCACTAATGCAGATGTACCTAATGTATTAAAAAAAAATTAACTGGAAAACCGACACCTTAATCGGGATATTTTCCTAAAAAAAAAAATCCCCTTTACGGTGTCATCCATACTACTGTGGTTGTGGGGTGCGGTTGTGGGGTGTGGTTGTGGGGTGTGGTTAGAGGGTGTAGTTGTGGGGGATGGATGTGGGGTGTAGTTGTATGGTGTGGTTGTGGGGTGTAATTGTAGGGTGTGATTGTATTTTGTGGTTGTATGGTGTGGTTGTGGGGTGTGATTGTGAGGATGTAGTTGTAGGGTGGTTGTATGGTGTTGTTGTGGGGAGTAGTTGGAGGGTGTGGTTGTATTTTGTGGTTGTGGGGTGTTGTTGTGGGGTGTGGTTGTGGAGTGCGGTTGTGGGGTGTGGTTGTATAGTGTTGTTGTAAGGTGTGGTTGTGGGGTTGGTTGTAGGGTGTTGTTGTGGAGTATGTTTGTGGGGTGTGGTTGAAGGGTGTGGTTGTTGGGTGTGATTGTAGGGTGTTGTTGTGGGATGTGGTTGTGGGTTAAGGTGTTGAGGTGTAGTTGTGGGGTGTGGTTGTAGGGTGTTGATGTGGGGTGTGGATTTGGGTTTTGGTTGTAGAGTGTGTTTGTGGGGTGTGCTTTGGATGTGGTTGTAGAATGTTGTTGTGGGGTGTGGTTGTGGGGTATGGTTGTGGGATGTGGTTGAGGGGTGTGGATGTGGGGTGTGGTTGTGGGGTGTGGCAGTCGGTTTGTGGTTCTGGGGTGTGGTTGTAGGTTTAGTTGTAGGGTGTGTTTGTATTTTGTGGTACTGGGATGTGGTTTGGGGTGTTGATGTATAGTGTTGTTGTGGGGTGTGGTTGCAGGGTGTTGTTGTGGGGTGTGGGTGTGGTTGTGGGGTGTGGTTGTAGGGTGTTGTTGTGGGGTGTGGTTGTGGGGTGAGGATGAAGGATATGGTTGAGGGGTGTGGTTCTGGGTTAAGGTGTTGAGGTGTAGTTGTGGGGTGTGGTTGTAGGGTGTGGATGTGGGGTGTGGATTTGGGTTTCGGTTGTATGGTGTGCTTGTGGGGTGTGCTTTGGATGTGGTTGTAGAATGTTGTTGTGGGGTGTGCTTGTGGAGTGTAGTGGTGAGAGTAGATTTGGGGTGTGGTTGTGGGGCGTGGTTGTGTGGTTGTGAGGTGTGGTTGTGGGGTGTGCATGTAGGTTAAGGTGTTGTGGTGTGGTTGTGGGGTGTGGTTGTATTTTGTGGTTGTGGAGTGTGGTTGTATAGTGTGGTTGTGGGGTGTGGATGTGGGGTGTGGTTGAAGGGTGTTGTTGTAGGGTGTTGTTGGGAAGTGTAGTTGTAGGGTGTGGTTTAGGGGTGAGGTTGTAGGGTGGGGTGGTGTATAGTGTGTGGTTGTGGGATGTTGTTGTAGGGAGGGGTTGTGAGGTGTGGTTGTTGGGTGTGGTTGTGGGGTGTGTGGTTGTGGGGTGTGGTTGTGGGTTGAGGTTGTGGGGGGTGTTGTGGGGTGTAGTTGTGGGGTGTGGTTGTGAGGAGTGGTTGTGCGGTGTAGTTGTGCGGTGTGGTTGTAGGGTGCGATTGTGGGGTGTGGTTGTAGGGTATGGTTGTGGAATGTGGTTGAGGGGTGTGAATGTAGGGTGTGGTTGTGGGTTGTGGCAGTCGGTTTGTGGTTGTGGGGTGTGGTTGTGGGGTGTAGTTGTAGGGTGTGTTTGTATTTTGTGGTTGTGGGGTCTGGTTTGGGGTGTTGATGTATAGTGTTCTTGTGGGGTGTGGTTGCAGGGTGTTGTTGTGGGGTGTGGTTGTGGGGTGTGGTTGACAGTTGTTGTTGTAGGATGTGGTTGTGGGGTGTGGTTGTGGGGTGTGGTTGCGGGGTGTGGTTGTGAGGTGTGGTTGAAGGGTGTGGTTGTTGGGTGTGGTTGTAGGGTGTTGTTGTGGGGTGTGGTTGTGGGTTAAGGTGTTGAGGTGTAGTTGTGGGGTGTCGTTGTTGGGTGTGGATGTGGGGTGTGGATTTCGGTTTTGGTTGTAGGGTGTGCTTGTGGGGTGTGCTTTGGATGTGGTTGTAGAATGTTTTTGTGGGGTGTGGTTGAGGAGTGTAGTGGTGGGAGTAGTTTTGGGGTGTGGTTGTGGGGCGTGGTTTTGGGATGTTGTTGTGAGGTGTGGTTGTGGGGTGTGCTTGTAGGTTAAGGTGTTGTGGTGTGGTTGTGGGGTGTGGTTGTAGGGTGTGGTTGTATTTTGTGGTTGTGGGGTGTGGTTGTATAGTGTGGTTGTGGGGTGTGGTTGAAGGGTGTTGTTGTGGGGTGTTGTTGGGAGGTGTGGTTGTAGGGTGTGGTTTAAGGGTGAGGTTGTAGGGTGTGGTTGTGGGGTGGTGTACAGTGTGTGGTTGTGGGGTGTTATTGTGGGGTGTGGTTATGGGGTGTGGTTGTGGGGTGTGGTTGTTGGGTGTGGTTGTGGGGGTGTGGTTGTATAGTGTGATTGAATAGTGTGGTTGAATAGTGTGGTTGTGGGATGTGATTGTAGGGAGTGGTTGTGGGGTGTGGTTGTTGGGTGTGGTTGTTGGGTGTGGTTGTGGGGTGTGTGGTTGTGGGGTGTGGTTGTGGGGTGTATTTGTCGGTGGTGGTTGTGGAGTGTGGTTGTGGAGAGTGGTTTTTGGGTGTGGTTGTGGGATATGGTTGTAGGTTGAGGTTGTGGGGGGTGGTTGTGCGGTGTAGTTGTTGGGTGTGGTTGTGAGGAGTGGTTGTGGGGTGTGGTTGTGGGGTGTGGTTGTAGGGTTTGATTGTGGGGTGTGGTTGTGGGGAATGGTTGTGGGATGTGGTTGAGGGGTGTGGATGTGGGGTGTGGGTGGGGCGTGTGGTTGTGGGGTGTGGCTGTCGGTTTGTGGTTGTGGGGTGTGGTTGTGGGGTGTAGTTGTAGAGTGTGTTTGTATTTTGTGGTTGTGGGGTGTGGTTTGGAGTGTTGTTGTATAGTGTTGTTGTGGGGTGTGGATGCAGGGTGTTGTTATGGGGTGTGATGATGAGGTTTGGTTGACAGTTGTTGTTGTGGGGTGTGGTTGTGGGGTGTGGTTGTGGGGTGTGGTTGTAGGGTGTTGTTGTGGGGTGTGGTTGTGGGGTGTGGTTGAAGGATGTGGTTGAAGGGTGTGGTTGTGGGTGTGGTTGTAGGGTGTGGTTATTGGGTGTTGTAGTGTGTGGTTGTGGGGTGTGGTTGTAGGGTGTGGTTGCTTGGTATGGTTGTGGGGTGTGGTTGTATAATGTGGTTGTGTGGTGTTTTTGTGGGGTGTGGTTGTAGGTTGTAATTGTGGGGTGTGGATTTGGGATGTGGTTGTTTGGTATGGTTTTAGGGTGTGGTTATGGGGTGTGGTTGTAGGGTGTTGTTGTGGGGTGTGGTTGTAGGGTGAAATTATAGGGTGTTGTGTTCCAGTGTGGTTGTGTGGTTGGATGTGGGGTGTGGTTTTAGGGTCTGGTTGTGAGGTGTGGTTGTAAGGTGTGGTTATGGGGTGTTGTATTATGATGTTGTTGTAGGGTATGATTGTGGGGTTAGGTTGTGTGGTGTGGTTGTGGGAGTAGTTGTTTGGTGTGGTTGTAGAGTGTTGCTGTGGGTGTGTGGTTGTGGGGTGGTGACTAATGTGTGGTTGTGGGGTGTTGTTGTGGGGTGTGGTTGAAGGATGTAGTTGTTTGGTGTGGCTGTGAGGTGTGGTTGTATAGTGTGGTTGAATAGTGTGGTTGCGGGGTGTAGTTGTGAAGTGTGGTTGTGGGGTGTGGTTCTATGGTTAGGTGTTGCGTCGTGGTTGTGGTGTGTGGTTGTAGGGTGTGGTTGTAGGGTGTGGTTTTGGGGTGTGGTTGTGGGGTGTAGTTGTGGGGTGTGGCTGTGGGAGTTGTTGTGGGGTATGGTTGAGGGGGTGTGATTGTGAGGTGTGGTTGTAAAGTGTGGTTGTAGGGGTATGGTTATGGGATGTGGTTGTGGGGTGAGGTTGTGGGGTTTGGTTGTGGGATGTGGTTTTGGGGTGTTGTTTTAGGGTTTGGTTGTGGGGTGTGTTTGTGGGGAGTAGTTGTGGGATGTGGTTGTGGGGTGGGGTTGTGGGGTGTGGTTGTGGGGTGTAGTTGAGGAGTGTTGTTGTTGGGTGTGGTTGTGGGTTAAGGTGTTGTGGTGTGCTTGTATAGTGTGGTTGTGGGGTGAGGATGTGGGGTGAGGATGTGGGGTGTGGTTCTGGGGTGTTGTTGTGGTGTGTTGTTTTTGGGTGTAGCTATAGGATGTAGTTCTGGGATGTGGTGGTGGGGTGTGGTTGTATAATAGAGTTGTGGGGTGTGGTTGTGAAGTTCGGTTATGGGGTGAGGACTTGGGGTGTGGTTGTGGAGAGAAGTTGTAGGGTGTGGTTTTGGGGTGTGGTTGTTGGGTGTGGTTGTGGGGTGTGGTTGTGGGGTGTTGTTTTGGGGTGTGTTTTTGGGGTGTGGTTGTAGGGTATAGTTGTTGAGTCTTGTTGTAGGATGTGGTTGTGGGGTGTTGTGGGGTGTGGTTTTAAAGTGTGGTTGTGGGGGTGTGGTTGTCGAGTGTTGTTGTAGGGTGTGGTTGTGGTGCGTGGTTGTAGGGTGTGGTTGTGGGAGTACTTGTAGGGTGTGGTTGTGGGAGTACTTGTAGGATGTTGTTGTGGGGTTTGGTTGTGGGTTGTGGTTGGGTTGTGTGGTTGTGAGGTGTGGTTGTGAGGTATGGTTCTGGGTTAAGGTGTTGTGGTGTGGTTGTGAGGTGTGGATGCAGGTTGTGGTTGTGGGGTGTGGTTGTGGGGATTAGTTGTGGGGTGTGGTTGTGGGGTGTGGTTGTAGGGTTTGTTTGTGGGGAGTAGTTGTTGGGTGTGGTTGTGGGTTGTGGTTGTGGGATGTGGTTGTGGGGTGTGGTTGTAGGGTGTGGTTGTGTGGTGTGGTTGTAGGTTTTGGTTGATAGGTGTGGTTATGGAGTGTGGTTTTGGGTTGTGGTTGTGGGGTGTGGTTGTGAGGGTGTGGTTTTAGGGGCGTGGTTGTGGGGGTGTGGTTGAGGGAGTAGATGTGGGGTGTGGTTGTTGGGTGTTTTTGTAGGGTGTGGTTGTTGGGTGTTTTTGTAGGGTGTGGTTGTGGGGTGTGTTTGTGGGGTGTGGTTATTGAGTGTGGTTTTGGGATGTGGTTGTGGGGTGTGGTTGTGGGGTGTAGTTGTGGGGTGTGGTTGTGGGAGTAGTTGTGGGGTATGGTTGAGGGGGTGTGATTGTAAGGTGTGGTGTTAAAGTGTGGTTGCAGGGGTGTGGTTGTGGGGTGTGTTTGTGGGGTGTGTTTGTGGTGAGTAGTTGTAGTATGTGGTTGTGGGGTGGGGTTGTGAGGTGTGGTTGTGGGGTGTAGTTGAGGAGTGTTGTTGTTGGGTGTGGTTGTGGGTTAAGGTGTTGTGGTGTGTTTGTATAGTGTAGTTGTGGAGTGAGGATGTGGGGTGAGGATGTGGGGTGTGGTTCTGGGGTGTTGTTGTAGGGAGTGGTTTTGGGGAGTAGAAGTAGGGTGTTGTTGTGGGGTGTGGTTATGAGGTGTGGATGTGGCGTGTGGTTGTAGGGTATTGTTGTTGGGTGTGGTTGTGTGGTGTGATTGTGGAGTGTGGTTTTGGGATGTGGTTGTGGGGTGTGGTTATGAGGATTTGTTGTGGGGTGTGGTTGTGAGGTGGGGTTGTGGGTTAAGGTTTTGTGGTGTAGTTGTGGGGTGTAGTTGTGGGAGTAGTTATTGAGTGTTGTTGTGGGTTTGGTTGTGGGGTGTGGTTGTGGGTGTGGTTGTGAAGTGTGGTTGTGGGGTGTGGTTATGGGTTAAGGTGTTAGGGTTTGGTTGTGGTTTGTGGTTGTAGGGTGTGGTTGAGGGGTGTGGTTGTGGGATGTGGTTTTGGGATGTTGTTGTAGGGTGTGGTTGTGGGGTGTGGTTGTGGGGAGTAGTTGTTGGGTGTGTTTGTGGGGAGTAGTTGAGTAGTGTTGTAGTTACGTATGGTTGTGGGTTAAGGTTTTGTGGTGTGGTTGTATAGTTTGGTTGTATAGTGTGGTTGTATAGTGTGGTTGTATAGTGTGGTTGTGAGGTGTGGATTTAGGGTGTGAATGTGGGGAGTGGTTGTAGGGTGTGGTTGTGGGGTGTGGTTGTGAGGTGAGGATGTAGGGTGTGGTTGTAGGGTGTAATTGTGGGGTGTGGTTGTGGGGTGTGGTTATGAAGTGTGGTTTTAGGATATGGTTGTTGGGTGTGGTTGTGGGGTGTGGTTGTGGGAGTAGTTGTGGCGTGTTGTTATGTGGTGTGGTTGTAGGGTGTGGTTGTGGGGTGTGGTTGTGGGGTGGGGTTATGGAGTGTGGATTTGGGATGTGGTTGTGGGGTTTGGTTGTGTGGTGTGTTTGTATGGTGTAGTTGTGGGAGTAGTTGTGGGGTGTGGTTGAGGGGTGTGACTGTGGGGTGTGGTTATGGGTTTGGTTGTGGGGGTGTGGGGGGGAAATGTCGTTGTGGGGTGTTGTTGTGGTGTGTGGTTGTGAGGTGTGGTTTTGGGATGTTGTGTTAGGGTGTGGTTGTGGGGTGTGGTAGTTGGGTATAGATGTAGGGAATGGTTGCGGGGTGTGGTTTTGGGTTGTGGATTTGGGTGTGGTTGTAGAAAGTGGTTGTGGGGTGTGGTTGTGGGGTGTGGTTGTTGGGTGTGGTTGTGGGGTGTGGTTGTGGGAGTAGTTGCGGAGTGTGGTTGTGGGATTTGGTTGTGGGGTGTGGTTGTGGGGTGTTGTTGCAGAGTGTGGTTTTGGGGAGTGGTTGAAGGCTGTGGTTGTTGGGTGTGGTTGTGGGGTGTGGATGTGGGGTGCGGTTGTAGGGTGTGGTTGTGGGTGTGGTTGTGGAGTGTGGATTTGGGATATGGTTGTGGGGTGTGGTTGTGGGGTGTGGGTGTGGGCAGTGGTTGTGGGGTGTAGTTGTGAGGTGTGGTTCTGGGTTAAGGTGTTGTGGTGTGGTGGTCGGGTGTAGTTGTGAGGTGTGGTTCTGGGTTAAGGTGTTGTGGTGTGGTGGTCGGGTGTAGTTGTGAGGTGTGGTTCTGGGTTAAGGTGTTGTGGTGTGGTGGTCGGGTGTAGTTGTAGGGTGTAGTTGTAGGGTGTGATTATGGGGGTGTGGTTGTGGAAAGTGGTAGTGGGGTGTAGTTGTAGGGAGTGGTTGTAGGGTGTGATTGTGGGGTGTAGATTTGGGTGTTGTTGTAGAAAGTGGTTGTGGGGTGTGGTTGTGGGGTGTGGTTGTGGGAGTAGTTGTGGAGTGTGGTTGTGGGGTTTGGTTGTGGGGTGTAGTTGTGGGGTGTTTTTGTGGAGTGTGGTTGTGGGGTGTGGTTGCAGGGTGTGGTTTTGGGGAGTGGTTGTAGGGTGTGATTTTGGGGTTTGGGTGTAGGGTGTGGTTGTGGGGTGTGGTTGTAGGGTGTGGTTGTGGGGTGTGGTTGTGGGCTGTGATTGTGGAGTGTGGATTTGGGATGTGGTTGTGGGGTGTGGTTGTGGGGTGTGAGTGTGGGGAGTGGTTGTGGGGTGTGGTTGTGAGGTGTGGTTTTCGGTTAAGGTGTTGTGGTGTGGTTGTCGGGTGTAGTTGTAGGATGTTGTTGTGGGGTGTGTTTGTGGGGTGCGATTGCGGGGTTTGATTGTGATGTGTGGTTTTGGGATGTTTTATAGGATGTAGTTGTTGGATGTGGTTGTGGGATGTGGTTTTGGGTTATGGTTGTAGGGTTGTAGAATGTCGTTGTGTCGTGTAGTTGTGGGGAGTAAATGTGGGGAGTGGTTTTCGTGTTTGGTTGTGGGGTTTGGTTGTGGGGTGTGGTTAAGGAGTTTTTTTGTTGGGTGTGGTCGTGGGTTAATATGTTGTGGTGTGGTTGTATAGTGTGGTTGTATAGTGTGGATGTATAGTGTGGTTGAGGTGTGCGGTTGTGGGGTATCGTTGTGGGTTGTGTTTGTGGGGTGTGGTTGTGAGGTGTGGTTTTGGGTTGTGGTTGTGGGGTGTGGTCTTGGGATGTGGTTGTAGGGCGTGGTTGTGGGGTGTGATTGTGGGTTGTGGTTGAAGGGTGTGGTTGCGGGGTTTTGTTGTGGTGTGTGATCCTAGGGTGTGGTTGTAGGGTGTGGTTGTGAGGTGTGGTTGGGGGGTGTGGTTGCGGGGTGAGGTTGTGGGGTTTGGTTGTGGGGTGTGGTTGTGGGGTGAGGTTGTGGGGAGTGGTTTAGGGGTGTGGTTGTAGGGTATAGCTGTGGAGTGTTGTTGTAGGGTGTGGTTGTGGGGTGTTGTTGTGGGGTGTGGTTCTGGGGTGTGGTTGTGGAGTGTGGTTGTAAAGTGTGGTTGTGGGGGTGTGGTTGTCGAGTGTTGTTGTAGGGTGTGGTTGTGGTGCGTGGTTGTAGGGTGTGGTTGTAGGAGTACTTGTAGGATGTGGTTGTGGGGTTTAGTTGTGGGTTGTGGTTGGGTTGTGTGGTTGTGAGGTGTGGTTGTGAGGTGTGGTTGTGGGTTAAGGTGTTGTGGTTTGGTTGTGGAGTGTGGATGCAGCTTGTGGTTGTGAGGTGTGGTTGTGGGGATTAGTTGTGGGGTGAGGTTGTGGGGTGTGGTTGTGGGGTGTGGTTGTAGGGTGTGTTTGTGGGGAGTAGTTGTAGGGTGTGGTTGTGGGTTGTGGTTGTGGGATGTGGTTGTGGGGTGTGGTTATAAGGTGTGGTTGTGTGGTGTGGTTGTAGGGTGTGGTTGATAGGTGTGGTTATGGAATGTGGTTTTGGGTTGTGGTTGTGGGGTGTGGTTGTGGGGTTTTTGTTTTAGGGGTGTGGTTGTGGGGTGTGGTTGTGGGAATAGATGTGGGGTGTGGTTGTTGGGTGTTGTTGTAGGGTGTGGTTGTGGGGTGTGTTTGTGGGGTGTGGTTATTGAGTGTGGTTTTGGGATGTGGTTTTGGGGTGTGGTTGTGGGGTGTAGTTGTGGGGTGTGGCTGTGGGAGTTGTTGTGGGGTATGGTTGAGGGGGTGTGATTGTGAGGTGTGGTTGTAAAGTGTGGTTGTAGGGGTATGGTTATGGGATGTGGTTGTGGGGTGAGGTTGTGGGGTTTGGTTGTGGGATGTGGTTTTGGGGTGTTGTTTTAGGGTTTGGTTGTGGGGTGTGTTTGTGGGGAGTAGTTGTGGGATGTGGTTGTGAGGTGGGGTTGTGGGGTGTGGTTGTGGGGTGTAGTTGAGGAGTGTTGTTGTTGGGTGTGGTTGTGGGTTAAGGTGTTGTGGTGTGCTTGTATAGTGTGGTTGTGGGGTGAGGATGTGGGGTGAGGATGTGGGGTGTGGTTCTGGGGTGTTGTTGTGGTGTGTTGTTTTTGGGTGTAGCTATAGGATGTAGTTCTGGGATGTGGTGGTGGGGTGTGGTTGTATAATAGAGTTGTGGGGTGTGGTTGTGAAGTTTGGTTATGGGGTGAGGACTTGGGGTGTGGTTGTGGAGAGAAGTTGTAGGGTGTGGTTTTGGGGTGTGGTTCTTGGGTGTGGTTGTGGGGTGTGGTTGTAGGGTATAGTTGTTGAGTGTTGTTGTAGGATGTGGTTGTGGGGTGTTTTGGGGTGTGGTTCTGGGGTGTGGTTGTGGGGTGTGGTTGTAAAGTGTGGTTGTGGGGGTGTGGTTGTCGAGTGTTGTTGTAGGGTGTGGTTGTGGTGAGTGGTTGTAGGGTGTGGTTGTGGGAGTACTTGTAGGATGTTGTTGTGGGGTTTGGTTGTGGGTTGTGGTTGGGTTGTGTGGTTGTGAGGTGTGGTTGTGAGGTATGGTTCTGGGTTAAGGTGTTGTGGTTTGGTTGTGAGGTGTGGATGCAGGTTGTGGTTGTGGGGTGTGGTTGTGGGGATTAGTTGTGGGGTGTGGTTGTGGGGTGTGGTTGTAGGCTTTGATTGTAGGGAGTAGTTGTAGGGTGTGGTTGTGGGTTGTGGTTGTGGGATGTGGTTGTGGGGTGTGGTTGTAGAGTGTGGTTGTGTGGTGTGGTTGTAGGTTTTGGTTGATAGGTGTGGTTATGGAGTGTGGTTTTGGGTTGTGGTTGTGGGGTGTGGTTGTGGGGGTGTGGTTTTAGGGGTGTGGTTGTGGGGGTGTAGTTGAGGGAGTAGATGTGGGGTGTGGTTGTTGGGTGTTTTTGTAGGGTGTGGTTGTTGGGTGTTTTTGTAGGGTGTGGTTGTGGGGTGTGTTTGTGGGGTGTGGTTATTGAGTGTGGTTTTGGGATGTGGTTGTGGGGTGTGGTTGTGGGGTGTAGTTGTGGGGTGTGGTTGTGGGAGTAGTTGTGGGGTATGGATGAGGGGGTGTGATTGTGAGGTGTGGTGTTAAAGTGTGGTTGTAGGGGTGTGGTTGTGGGGTGTGTTTGTGGGGTGTGTTTGTGGTGAGTAGTTGTGGGATGTGGTTGTGGGGTGGGGTTGTGGGGTGTGGTTGTGGGGTGTAGTTGAGGAGTGTTGTTGTTGGGTGTGGTTGTGGGTTAAGGTTTTGTGGTGTGTTTGTATAGTGTAGTTGTGGGGTGAGGATGTGGGGTGAGGATGTGGGGTGTGGTTCTGGGGTGTTGTTGTAGGGAGTGGTTTTGGGGAGTAGAAGTAGGGTGTTGTTGTGGGGTGTGGTTATGAGGTGTGGATGTGGCGTGTGGTTGTAGGGTATTGTTGTTGGGTGTGGTTGTGGGGTGTGATTGTGGAGTGTGGTTTTGGGATGTGGTTGTGGGGTGTGGTTATGAGGAGTGGTTGTGGGGTGTGGTTGTGAGGTGGGGTTGTGGGTTAAGGTGTTGTGGTGTAGTTGTGGGGTGTAGTTGTAGGGTGAGGTGGTGGGGTGTGTTTGTGGGGTGTGGTTGTGGGAGTAGTTATTGGGTGTTGCTGTGGGTTTGGTTGTGGGGTGTGGTTGTGGGTGTGGTTGTGAAGTGTGGTTGTGGGGTGTGGTTATGGGTTAAGGTGTTAGGGTTTGGTTGTGGGGTGTGGTTGTAGGGTGTGGTTGAGGGGTGTAGTTGTGGGATGTGGTTTTGGGATGTTGTTGTAGGGTGTGGTTGTGGGGTGTGGGTGTGGGGAGTAGTTGTTGGGTGTGTTTGTGGGGAGTAGTTGAGTAGTGTTGTAGTTGGGTATGGTTGTGGGTTAAGGTTTTGTGGTGTGGTTGTATAGTTTGGTTGTATAGTGTGGTTGTATAGTGTGGTTGTAAAGTGTGGTTGTGAGGTGTGGATTTAGGGTGTGAATGTAGGCAGTGGTTGTAGGGTGTGGTTGTGGGGTGTGGTTGTGAGGTGAGGATGTAGGGTGTGGTTGTAGGGTGTAATTGTGGGGTGTGGTTGTGGGGTGTGGTTATGAACTGTGGTTTTCGGATATGGTTGTTGGGTGTGGTTGTTTGGTGAGGTTGTGGGAGTAGTTGTGGCGTGTGGTTATGTGGTGTGGTTGTAGGGTGTGGTTGTGGGGTGTGTTTGTGGGGTGGGGTTATGGAGTGTGGATTTGGGATGTGGTTGTGGGGTTTGGTTGTGTGGTGTGTTTGTATGGTGTAGTTGTGGGAGTAGTTGTGGGGTGTGGTTGAGGGGTGTGACTGTGGGGTGTGGTTATGGGGTTTGGTTGTAGGGGTGTGGTTGTGAAATGTGGTTGTGGGGTGTTGTTGTGGTGTGTGGTTGTGAGGTGTGGTTTTGGGATGTTGTGTTAGGGTGTGATTGTGGGGTGTGGTAGTTGGGTGTAGATGTAGGGAATGGTTGCGGGGTGTGGTTTTGGGTTGTGGATTTGGGTGTGGTTGTAGAAAGTGGTTGCGGGGTATGGTTGTGGGGTGTGGCTGTTGGGTGTGGTTGTGGGGTGTGGTTGTGGGAGTAGTTGCGGAGTGTGGTTGTGGGATTTGGTTGTGGGGTGTGGTTGTGGGGTGTTGTTGTAGAGTGTGGTTTTGGGGAGTGGTTGAAGGCTGTGGTTGTCGGGTGTGGTTGTGGGGTGTGGATGTTGGGTGTGGTTGTAGGGTGTGGTTGTGGGGTGTGGTTGTGGGTGTGGTTGTGGAGTGTGGATTTGGGATGTGGTTATGGGGTGTGGTTGTAGGGTGTGGGTGTGGGCAGTGGTTGTGGGGTGTGGTTGTGAGGTGTGGTTCTGGGTTAAGGTGTTGTGGTGTGGTGGTCGGGTGTAGTTGTAGGGTGTGGTTGTAGGGTGTGATTGTGGGGGTGTGGTTGTGGAATGTGGTAGTGGGGTGTAGTTGTAGGGAGTGGTTGTAGGGTGTGATTGTGGGGTGTTGATTTGGGTGTGGTTGTAGAAAGTGGTTGTGGGGTGTGGTTGTGGGAGTAGTTGTGGAGTGTGGTTGTGGGGTTTGGTAGTGGGGTGTAGTTGTAGGGT
Source organism: Procambarus clarkii (assembly GCF_040958095.1). Classification (NCBI taxonomy): domain Eukaryota; kingdom Metazoa; phylum Arthropoda; class Malacostraca; order Decapoda; family Cambaridae; genus Procambarus; species Procambarus clarkii. The sequence continues at coordinate 33,444,565 of NC_091199.1, forward strand.
GTTTTTGTGGGGTGTGGTTGTGGGGTGTTGTTGCAGGGTGTGGTTTTGGGGAGTGGTTGTAGGGTGTGGTTGTGGGGTGTGATTTTGGGGTTTGGGTGTGGGGTGTGGTTGTGGGGTGTGGTTGTAGGGTGTGGTTGTGGGGTGTGGTTGTGGGGTGTGAGTGTGGGGAGTGGTTGTGGGGTGTGGTTGTCAGGTGTGGTTTTCGGTTAATGTGTTGTGGTGTGGTTGTCGGGTGAAGTTGTAGGATGTGGTTGTGGGGTGTGTTTGTGGGGTGTGATTGCGGGGTTTGGTTGTGATGTGTGGTTTTGGGATGTTTTATAGGATGTAGTTGTGGGATGTGGTTGTGAGATGTGGTTTTGGGTTATGGTTGTAGGGTTGTAGAATGTCGTTGTGTCGTGTAGTTGTGGGGAGTAAATGTGGGGAGTGGTTTTCGTGTTTGGTTGTGGGGTTTGGTTGTGGGGTGGTTAAGGAGTTTTTTTGTTGGGTGTGGTCGTGGGTTAAGATGTTGTGGTGTGGTTGTATAGTGTGGTTGTATAGTGTGGATGTATAGTGTGGTTTAGGTGTGCGGTTGTGGGGTATCGTTGTGGGGTGTGTTTGTGGGGTGTGGTTGTGAGGTGTGGTTTTGGGTTGTGGTTGTGGGGTGTGGTCTTGGGATGTGGTTGTAGGGTGTGGTTGTGGGGTGTGATTGTGGGTTGTGGTTGCAGGGTGTGGTTGCGGGGTTTTGTTGTGGTGTGTGATCCTAGGGTGTGGTTGTAGGGTGTGGTTGTGAGGTGTGGTTGGGGGGGTGGTTGCGGGGTGAGGTTGTGGGGTTTGGTTGTGGGGTGTGGTTGTGGGGTGAGGTTGTGGGGAGTGGTTTAGGGGTGTGGTTGTAGGGTATAGCTGTGCAGTGTTGCTGTAGGGTGTGGTTGTGGGGTGTTGTTGTGGGGTGTGGTTCTGGGGTGTGGTTGTGGAGTGTGGTTGTAAAGTGTAGTTGTGGGGGTGTGGTTGTCGAGTGTTGTTGTAGAGTGTGGTTGTGGTGCGTGGTTGTAGGGTGTGGTTGTAGGAGTACTTGTAGGATGTGGGTGTGGGGTTTAGTTGTGGGTTGTGTTTGGGTTGTGTGGTTGTGAGGTGTGGTTGTGAGGTGTGGTTGTGGGTTAAGGTGTTGTGGTTTGGTTGTGGAGTGTGGATGCAGGTTGTGGTTGTGAGGTGTGGTTGTGGGGATTAGTTGTGGGGTGAGGTTGTGGGGTGTGGTTGTGGGGTGTGGTTGTAGGGTGTGTTTGTGGGGAGTAGTTGTAGGGTGTGGTTGTGGGTTGTGGTTGTGGGATGTGGTTGTGGGGTGTGGTTGTAGGGTGTGATTGCGTGGTGTGGTTGTAGGGTGTGGTTGATAGGTGTGGTTATGGAGTGTGGTTTTGGGTTGTGGTTGTGGGGTGTGGTTGTGGGGTTGTTGTTTTAGGGGTGTGGTTGTGGGAATAGATGTGGGGTGTGGTTGTTGGGTGTTGTTGTAGGGTGTGGTTGTGGGGTGTGTTTGTGGGGTGTGGTTATTGAGTGTGGTTTTGGGATGTGGTTGTGGGGTGTGGTTGTGGGGTGTAGTTGTGGGGTGTGGCTGTGGGAGTTGTTGTGGGGTGTGGTTGAGGGGGTGTGATTGTGAGGTGTGGTTGTAAAGTGTGTTTGTAGGAGTGTGGTTATGGGATGTGGTTGTGGGGTGAGGTTGTGGGGTTTGGTTGTGGGATGTAGTTTTGGGGTGTTGTTTTAGGGTTTGGTTGTGGGGTGTGTTTGTGGGGAGTAGTTGTGGGTTGTGGTTGTGGGGTGGGGTTGTGGGGTGTGGTTGTGGGGTGTAGTTGAGGAGTGTTGTTGTTGGGTGTGGTTGTGGGTTAAGGTGTTGTGGTGTGCTTGTATAGTGTGGTTGTGGGGTGAGGATGAGGGGTGAGGATGTGGTTGGTTTTGGGGTGTTGTTGTAGGGTGTGGTTTTGGGGAGTATAAGTAGGGTGTTGTTGTGGGGTGTGGTTGTGAAGTGTGGATGTGGCGTGTGGTTGTAGGGTATTGTTGTTGGGTGTGGTTTTGGGGTGTGATTGTGGAGTGTGGTTTTGGGATGTGGTTGTGGGGTGTGGTTATGAGGAGTGGTTGTTGGGTGTGGTTGTGAGGTGCGGTTATGGGTTTAGGTGTTGTGGTGTAGTTGTGGGGTGTAGTTGTAGGGTGTGGTGGAGGGGGCGTTTGTGGGGTGTGGTTGTGGGGTGTAGTTGTGGTGTGTTGTTTTTGGGTGTGGCTATAGGATGTAGTTCTGGGATGTGGTGGTGGGGTGTGGTTGTATAATAGAGTTGTGGGGTGTGGTTGTGGGGTTTGATTACGGGGTGAGGACTTAGGGTGTGGTTGTGGGGAGAAGTTGTAGGGTGTGGTTTTGGGGTGTGGTTGTTGGGTGTGGTTGTGGCGTGTTGTTTTGGGTTGTGTTTTTGGGGTGTGGTTGTTAGGTGTGGTTGTAGGCTGTGGTTGTTAGGTGTGGTTGTAGGCTGTGGTTGTAAGGTGTGGTCTTGGGATGTGGTTGTAGGCTGTGGTTGTGGGGTGTGGTTTTGGGGCGTGGATGTGGGGTGTGGTTGTGGGTTGTGGTGTAGGGTGTAGTTTGGGATGTGGGTGTGGGGTGTGGTTGTGGGGTGATGGTTGTGGGATGTAGTGGTGGGATGTGGTTTTGGGATGTGTTTGTGGGGTGTGGTTTTGGGATGTGGTTGTTGGGTGTGGTTGTGGGGTGTTGTTGTGGGGTGTTGTTGTGGGGTGTGGTTTTAGGATGTGGTTGTGGGGTGTGTTTGTAGGGTGTGGTTATGGGGTGTTGTTGTGGGGTATAATCTTGGGATGAGGTTGTAGGGTGTGGTTGTGGGGTGTGGTTGTAGGGTGTGGTTGTGGGGAGTTATTTTTAGGGTGTGGTTGTGAGGTGTGGTTGTTGGTGGGGTTCTGGGATGTGGTTTTGGGGGGTGTGGTTGAAGAGTGTGGTTGTGGGGGTGTAGTTGTGGGGTGTGGTTGTGGAGTGTTGTTGCAGGGTCTCGTTGTGGGGTGAGGTTGTGTGGTGTAGTTGTTGGGGGTACGGTTGTTTAGTGTTATTGTTGGGTGTGGTTGTAGGGTGTGGTTGTAGGGTGTTGTTGTGGAGTGTGGTTTTGGGGTGTGGTTGTGGAGTGTAGTTGTGGGGTGTGGTTGCTGGTGTGGTTGTAGGGTGTGGTTGTTGGGTGTGGTTGTGGGGTGTGGTTTTAGGGTGTGGTTGTAGGGTGTGGTTGTGGGGAGTGGTTGTGGGGTGTGGATGTGGGGTGCTGTTGTAGGGTATTGTTGTGAGAAGTGGTATGGGGTGTGGTTGTGGGGTGTGGTTTTAGGATGTGGTTGTAAGGTGTGTTTGTGGGGTGTGGTTGTGGGAGTAGTATTTGGGTTTTGTTGTGGGTTTGGTTGTGGGGTGTGGTTGTGGGTGTGGTTGTGAAGTGTGGTTTTGGGGTGTGGTTGTGGGGTGTGGTTGTGGGTTAAGGTGTTAGGGTTTGGTTGTGGGGTGTGGTTGTAGAATGTAGTTGAGGGGTGTGGTTGTGGGATGTGGTTTTGGGATGTTGTTGTAGGGTGTGGTTGTGGGGTGTGGTTGTGGGGAGTAGTTGTTTGGTGTGGTTGTGGGTTAAGGTTTTGTGGTGTGGTTGTATAGTGTGGTTGTATAGTGTGGTTGTATAGTGTCGTTGTGAGGTGTCGATTTAGGGTGTGAATGTTGGGAGTGGTTGTAGGGTGTGGTTGTGGGGTGTGGTTGTGGGATGAGGATGTGGGGTGTGGTTGTAGGGTGTAGTTGTAGGGTGTGGTTGTGGGGTGTGGTTATGGAGTGTGGTTTTAGGATATAGTTGTTGGGTGTGGTTGTGGGGTGTGGTTGTGGGGTGTGGTTGTGGGGTGTGGTTTGTTTGTAGGGTGTGGTTGTGGGGTGTGGCTGTAGGAGTAGTTGTGGAGTGTGGTTTTGGTATTTGGTTGTGGGGTGTGGTTGTGGGGTGTGGTTTTGGGGTGTGGTTGTGGGGGTATGGTTGTGGAATGTGGTTGTGGGGTGTGGTTGTGAAGTGGGGTTGTGGGGTGTGGTTGTGGGGTGTGGTTTTGGGATGTTATGTTAGGGTGTGGTTGTAGTTTGTGGTTGTGGGTTGTGGTTGTGGGGTGTGGATGTGGGTGTGGTTGTAGGCTGTTGTTGTGGGTGTGGTTGTTGGGCGTGGTTGTAAGGTGTGGTTGTGGGGTGTGGTTGCGGGGTGTGGATGTGAGGTGTGGTTGTAGGTTGTGGTTGTGGGGTGTGGTTGTGGGGTGTGGTTATGGAGTGTGGTTTTGGCATGTGGTTGTGGGGTGTGGTTTTGGGGGTGTGGTTGTGGGGTGTGGTTGTGAGAGTAGATGTGGGGTGTGGTTGAAGGGTGTGGTTGTAGGGTGAGGTTGTGGGGTGTGGTTGTGGGGTGAGGTTATGGAGTGTGGTTTGTGCATGTGGTTGTGGGGTGTGGTTGTAGGGTGTGGTTGTGGGATGTGGTTGTGGGGTGTTGTTGTGGAGTGTGCATTTGTGATGTGGTTGTGGGGTGTGGTTTTGGGGTGTGGTTGAGGGGTGTGGTTGTGAGGTGTGGTGGTAGGAAAAGGTTTTGTGGTGTGGTTGTGGGGTGTAGTTGTTGGGTGTGGTTGTGGGGTGTGTTTGTGGGGTGTGGTTGTGGGGTGTGGTTGTGGTGTGTGGTTTGGGGTGTTGTTATAGGATGGAGTTGTAGGGTATGGTTGTGGGGTGTGGTTATGAGGAGGGGTTGTGGGGTGTGGTTGTGAGGTGCGGTTGTGGGTTAAGGTGTTGTGGTGTAGTTGTGGGGTGTAGTTGTAGGGTGTGGTGTTGGGGTGTGTTTGTGGGGTGTGGTTTTGGGGTGTGGTTGTGGGATGTGGTTGTGGTATGTTGTTTTGTGGTGTGGCTATAGGATGTAGATCTGGGATGTGGTGGTGGGGTGTGGTTGTATAATATGGTTCTAGAATGTTGTTGTGGGGTTTGGTTATGGGGTGAGGACTTGGGGTGTGGTTGTGGGGAGTAGTTGTAGGGTGTGGTTTTGGGGTGTGGTTGTGGGATGTGCTTTGGATGTGATTGCAGAATGTTGTTGTGGGGTGTGGTTGTGGGGTGTGGTTGTTAGGTGTGGTTGTAGGCTGTGGTTGTAAGGTGTGGACTTGGGATGTGGTTGTAGGGTGTGGTTGTAGGGTGTGGTTTTGGGACGTGGATGTGGGGTGTGGTTGTGAGGTGTGGTTGTGGGGTTTTGTTTTGGGGTGTGATGGTAGGGTAGGGTTGTGGAGCGATATTGTGGGGTAGGGTTTTGGGGTGAGTTTGTGGGGTGTGATTGTGGGGTGTGTTTGTAGGGTGTGGTTGAGGGGTGTGGTCTTGAGATGTGGTTGTAGCGTGTGGTTGTGGGGTGTGGAAATGGGGTGTGGTTGTGGGGTGTTGTTTTTGGGTGAGGTTGTATGGTGTGATTTTGGGGTGTGGTTGTAGGGTGTGGTTGTGGAGTGTTGTTGTAGGGACTGTTTGTGGGGTGAGCTTGTGTGGTGTCTTTGTGGGGTACGGTTGTATAGTGTTATTGTTTGGTATAGTTGTGGGGTGTGGTTGTAATTTGTTGTTTTTGGTGTGGTTGTGGGGTGTGGTTGTAGGGTTTAGTTGTGGGGCTGTGGTTGTGGGGTGTGATTGTAGGGTGTGGTTGTTGGGTGTTGTTGTGGGGTGTGGTTGTATAGTGTGGTTGAATAGTGTGGTTATGGGGTGTGGTTGTGGGATGTGGTTGTAGAGTGTGGCTGTGGTGTGTGGTTGTGGGGTGTCGATGTTGGGTGTTGTTGTAGGGTGTTGTTGTGAGAAGTGGTATGGGTGCTGGTTGTGGGGTGTGGTTTTAGGATGTCGTTTTAGGGTATGTTTGTGGGGTGTGGTTGTGGGGTGTGGTTGTGGGGTGTGGTTGTGGGAGTAGATGTTGGGTGTGGTTGTGGGTTAAGGTGTTTTTGTGTGGTTATATAGTGTGGTTGTGCGGTGTGGGTTTAGGGTGTGGTAGTTGGAAGTGGTTGTAGGGTGTGATTGTAGGGTGCGGTTGTGGGGTGAGGATGTATGGGGTGGTTGTAGGGTGTGGTTGTGGCCTTTGTTTGTAGGGTGTGGTTGTAGAGTGTGGTTGTGTGGTGTGGTTGTGGGGGTATGGTTGTGGAATATGGTTGTGGGGTGTGGTTGTGGGGTGTGGTTTTGGGATGTTATGTTAGGGTGTGGTTGTAGTTTGTGGTTGTGGGTTGTGGTTGTGGGGTGTGGATGTGGGTGTGGCTGTAGGCTGTTGTTGTGGGTGTGGTTGTTGGGTGTGGTTGTGGGGAGTGGTTGTAAGGAGTGGTTGTGGGGTATGGTTGTGGGGTGTGGATGTGAGGTGTGATTGTAGGGTGTGGTTGTGGGGTGTGGTTGTGGTGTGTGGTTATGGAGTGTGGTTATGGAGTGTGGTTTTTGCATGTGATTGTGGGGGTGTGGTTGTGGGGTGTGGTTGTGAGAGTAGATGTGGGGTGTGGTTGTGGGGTGTGGTTGTAGGGTGAGGTTGTGGGGTGTGGTTGTGGGGTGAGGTTATGGAGTGTGGTTTTTGGATGTGGTTCTGGGGTGTGGTTGTAGGGTGTGGTTGTGGGATGTGGTTGTGGGGTCTGGTTGTGGAGTGTGCATTTGGGATGTGGTTGTGGGGTGTGGTTTTGGGGTGTGGTTGAGGGGTGTGGTTGTGAGGTGTGGTGGTAGGAAAAGGTGTTGTGGTGTGGTTGTGGGGTGTAGTTTTTGGGTGTGGTTGTGGGGTGTGTTTGTGGGGTGTGGTTGTGGGGTGTGGTTGTGGTGTGTGGTTTGGGGTGTTGTTATATGGAGTTGTGGGGTATGGTTGTGTGGTGTGGTTGAGGGATATTGTTTTGGGTTGTGGTTGAGGGATATTGTTTTGGGTTGTGGTTGTTGGGTTTGGTTATTGGGTGAGGTTTTGGGGTGTGGTTGTGGGGTGGGGTGTAGTTGTGGGATGTGGTTTTGGGATGTGGTTGTAGGATGTGGTTGTGTAGAGTGGTTGTGTGGAGTTCATGTGGGGGGTGGTTTTGGTGTGTGATTGTGGGGTTTGGTTGTGGGGTGTGGTTGTGGGGTGTGGTTATGGAGTGTGGTTTTGGGATGTGGTTGTGAGGTGTGGTTGTGGGGGTGTAGTTGTGGGGTGTGGTTGCGGGAGTAGTTAAGAGGTGTGGTTGTGGGGTGTGATTGTAACGTGTGGTTTTGGGGTGTGGTTGTAGGGTGTGGTTATGGAGTGTGGTTTTGGGATGTGGTTGTGGGGTGTGGTTGTGGGGTGTGGTTGGAGTAGTTGTGGGGTGTGATTGAGGGGTGTGATTGTGGGGTGCGGTTGTGGTTTGTGGTTTTGGGGTGTGGTTGTGGGATGTGGTTTTGGGATGTTGTTTTAGGGTGTGGTTGAGGGGTGTGGTTGCGGGGAGTAGTTGTGGGGTGTGGTTGTGGGGTGGGGTGGTTGGGTGTGGTTGTGGGGTGTAGTTGAGGAATGTTGTTGTTGGGTGTCGTTGTGGGTTAAGGTGTTGTAGTGTGGTTGTATAGTGTAGTTGGGGTGCGGTTGTCGAGTGTTGTTGCAGGGAGTGGATGTGGGGAGTGGTTGTAGGGTGTGGTTGTGGGGTGTGGTTGTGGGATGTGGTGTGTCGTTGTACGGTGAGGTTGTGGGGTGTGGTTGTAATGTGTGGTTGTGGAGTGTGGTTTTGGGATGTGGTTATGGGGTGTTGTTGTGGGGTATAGTTGTGGGGTGTAGTTGTGAGGTGCGATTGTGGGTTAAGTTTTTGTGATGTGGTTGTGTGGCGTAGTTTTGGGGTGTGGTGTCGTGACGCTGAACCCCGGTTCATTCCGAACACAGCGATTACACAACACATAACACCTTGCCTCAGCAACCGTTACTACCACCGTGTACTCCTACACGCACCAGACCCTTGAGGCGTACCACTAGGTTTGTACTGGAACACAATGAATGAACATACGGAAGGTATTTAAAGGCCGTCGGGTTTTGTCATTTAATTACAAAGAATAGACTCTGACAATTAATACTATATTAATTAACATACTCTATTAGGTCAATACACTTCCAATACCCATAGACCACTTGACCTCCGCGATCACCACACACACACTCGTAACTTCCGCCTAAGTCCCTAATACGGAATGATTACTACAACGCTCCACACCCGGTTAGTCTTACATTCAATACTCACATACTGCAGACTTAACTTGGTCACTAAGATCACAACAGGCTCTCGCATAGCTGTCTGCTACACTTCGCTGCTGCCACAAACGGGGATCCAAAGGACTTGCTAGTTCAACCTCCACAACCAGACTGACTCCAGTCAGCCATGGCCTCAAACATTTCACCACGCCTCTCAAGGAAGGTATAATCCGATTAACCTTATCCCTAGAGCGGTAATCTTGTTCCTAGAAGCCTGACGAAGAATAATTCCTCTTTCCAGGAATTATTAATTTGGCTAAACAGCTTCGGTCTTAATCCATTGACCTTTCTTAGATATGTGATCCATAGTCTGTCTACTTACATGTACTTTCAATCATCATTCGTTAAGTGTTGTAGTAATGATCCTCTAGCTAATAATTCCTACTAACTTGTGGATTACAACACCACTCCCCTCCTTAAACACGCATATGTCCCCATATGCATCATTGCAATGGTTCCATTAGTGCAAGGACCTGGAGGATGCACCCACCATATGTGTACAACTAAAAAATCATCCAATAAGTTCATCATACACACAATGAAATAAATTAAAATTTTCCCCGACATGACTCACAACACTTCTCCAACATATACATTATATTCACATCATAGCACAGGTAAAATAGTCTGAAATAATTTTTCCCATCTCCAACAATGCACATATACCTAAACTGCTGACATATAATTACATACAAACATAACCATAAAATTACATGGACCAGAATGCTGGCACTTAAACAGAAATGACACTAGTCATTAATATATACACAACACATATATATCTAAGGTTCTTCATCCTTAGTAATAAGTTAATTACAATTTAACATCTTGCCCTGTACTGTTGACATAAGGGCTTACAATAATCACACAATGTTTCACTGGCCTCCTCCACAATTGGCAGAATCACTTCTCTTGTCTTCGTGTCCCATGGTTGCTAGGTCATAGATCCTCCATGACCCAGACAAAACCCAGGCTGTCCAGCCTGGTGAATGTTGTCAATGTCCCATCGTTGCTCTG